>NC_090829.1:9280000-9580000 GCF_028021215.1 Eschrichtius robustus
ACCCATCATGGGCCATTCAGAAGGGACACCTAGTTAAGTCTCTCTCTAACCGTGCACTTGCCATCCCTGGTAAAGGCTTAGAGCTCCCATCCTGCTTTCCGTAACCGGCTGACTGTGAATCCCTTTCTGAAGGATGGAGTCAGCAATCCCGAGCGTTTCACAATGTGTCTTTGCTTTTTTGTTACAAATGAATGAGAGCAGACAAGATGAGAGAGGCCATTTTTAATTCAGTATTACTTAAGTGGAAAATACTTCCCTCAATCATTCCTCCTGTAAGTAGCTTTTTTATTTTTTACTAATTAAACAATTGTTTGCTTCGGAGGAGCAGTAAAATACACTGAGAGTACTTTTTGCCTAAGGCAACTAGATGGCCGAGATACATTAGGCCAGTACCATCTTTTTAATGGACTTTCTTGCCGTCTGTTGCAAATGGTCCGGGCAGTGAGATGCTCTAGCTCTTCTGGTCTGTTTCCCCTCCTCCCCATTCCTGTTCCAATGGACCGGACTCCTTCATACCTCACATTTGCACCATTAGGCCCCAGAAAGGTGGGCAAGGGGCCCAGTGGCCGCAAAACCACTTCCACTCACTGGCAACACTTCAACGACCCTGCTGCCCACATCACAAAAATCTTCAATGATGTTCAGTCAAATCTGGTTAGGTTATTTTAGCCAACTGTACTAGCCACAAAAATTAAAGCGATTATTGTTTGCTTTAGGAGGAGGTTTATCCGACAGTTGGTCCTGCTCAGAAATTCTGTTTCCCGTATGGTGTAGGGATTTAATTTTTGTACAGATGTGTGTGAATGCTCAGACCCACATACCACACACAAACATCGAAATCTCGCAGGTTAAATACAATGACTTCTATCCAGGGTACTATTAACATTTGTTGATATCCTGACATGCCTAAAATGCATAGGAGGTAGTTCAAGTTGCAAGAAAGGAGAGCAGTAAACAGAGGGGGAAGACGTGAGCCCCAGCCCCCTGAAATAGCAATCCCTCTCTCTCCCATAATCCACAGTGCCAGAGGAGATGTATGAAACCTGTGAAAGGTATTCTTCTATTGGGGTGGGTGAGTTTTATTTAAGAAAGAGGAAGGAAGGAGGGAAAGAAGGAAGGAAGGGAGGGAGGGAGGGAGGGAGGGAGGGAGGAAGGGAAGGGAAAAACAATATAGCATACCTAAGTGCCTCTCAAAACGTGAAAGATGCCTGTTTAATTTTGTTTAAGTGTTCTGTGCTATCAGTTGCTGCTTGATTTAGATGAAAAGCAATTTCAGTGGTAAACTGAGCCCTTAAATGTAAGAAATCATTTCCATTTTTTTTCTCAGCTGCAATCCTAAATGCAAGCAGCCCCAGGGCACCGGTGATGGGGAGGTGGAGCTGGGTGTGTCTGGGTTTCCACAGACCCACTTCCTCAGTGGCCCCGTCTACACCACACCCTGAATCATAGCTCCTGGCTGCATGGACAGGTGCCATTAGAACCTGGATTTGAGAACAGATTCTCCTCCTGTGATTCTTAAAATTCTACCTTAGAAGGATGTTGGACATTGCCTGAAAGAACCATGTGCTATTTAAAATAGTGAATTGGATCCTACATTATTTCTTTGTTAACATTTTTTTAACTTAAAAATATTTAAAAATCAACTCCTCTTGCAGAATTGCCTTCTTCCTTTTGATGCTCATTTTTCTACTAAAGAAAAATCCTGCCAACTTTTCATTACCCCTGGTAATGGAAGAGGGACATGGTGGGTAAGTTAAGTTTATACATAAGCCTAAATTCTCCTTCTATTCAACACTTTGAGCAAAAACTGTGACCAAAATGTGCAAAAACAAAAACCAAAACAAAACAGAGGATAGTAGATTGACTTGTGAGTCTCCCTGCAAGGCTAATAGAAGGACAGTGAGGAAGGAAATGTTTAAAAGCCAATAAGAAAATTATTGTATTAGTTAATGTTTCTAGAAGGTCACTTCTCTTGTGGATCCTGGAGAAAGTGACCATCAACAGAATGCTCTGTAAATATCTTTGACTTGTCAAATATGCTGTAGCAAAGCTGTGCGTCACCTGTTATTAAAACACAGAATTCATTCCATCTGAGAGTTGGAGCAGGAGGTATGGGTCAGAGAATGGGTATGCCAAATGGAATTCAAAAGAGTCTCACAAAATGTTTTCTCAAAGAACTTGGATTCAAACGGGGAAGCAAAATGAATGCACATGAGTGGCTAGGCATGGTCCAACTAGTCTGAAATGTGGCCGTCATTCTAGACTTCACATCCTCCTTCCACACGTTTACTCTCTCACTAAATTCTGTCATTTTGACCACCTTAATATCTCTTGAACTTGTCACTCCTCTCCATTTTTGCTGCTGCATAGTATTAGTTGTGGCCCCTGTTGCCACTGACCTGGGGGTCAGGATGGTCTCGGTCACACAGTGATAATGAACAACCCCCAAATCTCAGTGGCTTAACACAACAGAAGTTTCTTACTCATGTGGCATAGCCAACCTGCATCACCTGGAGCCCTGCTCACCGTCATCACCCAGGGACCCAGGCTGAGGAAGACACCATGATCACCAGGGCGGAGGTCAAAAGACAAGATGAATCACACACTGTATCTTAAAGTTTCCACCCAGAAATGACACATGACACCTCAGCTAACATTTCATTCACTGAAGCCTGTCTCACACAGCTACACCCAACCTCATAGGCAGCCTGAGAGTGCAGTCATACTGTACACCCAGAAGAAAGAAAGCTGGAAATATTTGATGCAAAGCACCAAAGACCACCACGTCTGGTTTAATCGAATCACTGCTTAACCAGTCTTCCTGCTTTGCCTCCTCCAATTCATCCTCTCCACTGACTTCCCTTAAGTTCAAATATGAATATCTGAGACATTACCACCTGCTGAAAAATGTTTAATGACACATGTATCACCTGCGATTAAGCTAAAGTTGTTTGGATATTGAACAAGCACTTTTAAGTCTGGCCTTGGTCTCTCTTATATTTTCTTCCTCATCTCCTACCACCATTGAAACTGCCCCCATCTGTACCCAAAATAGCATATCTTCCAGCCACACAGAAGCACCAAAGTGGCATGCCTTGTGTGACCTCTGCACTTTTACACGTGCTGTTTTCTCTCCCTCTGCTTAAAATTACCACCAACCTATTGCACCCTCTTCTTCATCCTCTGAGTCGTCTAAAATGTCACATTCTCTGGGGATACTTCCCTGGTATCCCCAGGTGGAGTGAAATTTTCTTCCTCTGCTCTCACTGTGCATCTACACACCTCTCAAGTGCACCGATTGCATGAGAGTTTGAGTTTCTCAACTAATAGATTTTTGAGACCCAAGGAGGAAATGGGCTGTGTTATTTATGGGACAGGCTTGACATATAATAGATTATTTGAACATGTTTGTTGCGTAAATGAAGTAAAACACACACACATACACACACACAGACACACACACACACACGAAATCAGGTTCCAAACTCTGATACTGATTCTAACATCTATGGGAGTACTGAGTAAATGAAACACTAGTTTCCAACCAAAAGTATATTCATTTTCTCTAATTTGCACATATGTGTTGCAGAGCTGATATGTGGAGAATAATTAACGTGATTTCTCCTTTGTCTTTTCAAGTACAGGTCCGTCACCTTAGTTGACTTAGGACATTTATCTTCCTAGGGAGAAAATGAGGACTGCTAAGCAGGGAACAGAAACAGAAAATAAGGTAATTTTTAGCTTCTGACGTTCAAATATAAGATTTTACAGCAAGAAAATCATCTTGCAAGTTAGGCAAGCTTGTATTAAGAAAAAATTGTCTACGTTTAGCATATCAAAAGCCAGACCTGATGGGATGGAGAGAAGTTCAAACAGGAAGAAGCAGAGAGAAAGTCTGTCCCTTTCCAACTCCAGGGGATTGTGGGTAGGCACAGAGTGAGCCGCTGGAGAGTCACATCAGCAGATGCCTCCTGACCGAGTCTCCACAGCTCGACAAGGACAGGGAGAGGATTGTTCGAGAGCTGAGGATAATACTAAAGGCAGAAAGAAGCTCTTCTTCTGATGTCCCTCCCTGCCAACCAACAGTCTAATTAGTATTCTGAGAGTAGGCCACTTTACAGATTATCTTCACTAATCTGGAATACAACCACACCAAAGTAAACCTGGCACCCAAGCATGGTGACAAAGCAGGAGGATCTGACCTTTATCTTCCCAAATCTGTGCTGTATGCAACAGCCCCAGAAATGGCTACAGTGTTCTCCCAAGGAGGTCACTGTAGCCAGTCTACTGTAGCAGGGGTTGTGCAGTGGACCCCCAAGGGCAGATCCTCACCAGAGCTCAGAGGAGTCGAACGTGAGCCTGGAGGAGATCAAGTCAGGCATGGCTAACCATCAGGATCCAAAGAGAAGCCCATGAGTTCTGCAGATTCCAACAGCAGAGGCCAACCAACAGGACCAGTGGTCTATGACAACAAGACACAACCTCAGACATCAATAAACTACATACCCACCATGCCCAAGGAGCAGGCTGGGGCACCAACCCTCTCCCCCTGAATGTTGGAGGTATGTAAATCCCACATCCCTCCCCCTATTCAGCTGGACATAGACAGAAGAACATTAGAAAAAGAAGCAATTTTTAGAGAGACTGATAAAATTATTGCATCAGTCTGAGATTTAGAAAGGTAAATCAGACATTTAGTTAATATCTCTCACCTTCCAATGAGTGGGAGAATGTGAAGGACTCAGTTATTAAAACAAAAGCGTAAAGAAATGCTTCTTTGCTGCAGACCTGGTGTTAGCTTTGGAACCCACTGTGTGGGAATATGTAAAGTTATATGTACACACTGGGCGGACTATCCCTCCTATCCAAGTCCATAAAGGATTGGATAACATCTCTCTTTAACATACCATTTGGACTCAGATGATTTACAGAAGGAAACTAAATTTCAAACATGATTCAGTCACATATTTTTATTTCCTACAGTCTACACAATATTGGAGCCTGGACATATTGGTTGTGAAATTCAGTTAGCTCGGGGAATTGTCCTGGCAGAAAGTGGCAGCTAGTTCTTGTTATCTGTGGTAGAGATGCTGGTCCTTCCTCATGTCTGTTCTCTTCTTTCAGGCACCCTGGAGAATGACATTTTACCACCCTGTTATCATGCTGAAGGAACTGTGTAACTATTTTGGGCCAGTGGGTTGTGGAAAGTGTGGTGTAGTCCCTTCTGGGCAAAAGAGATGGGCATGGTCCTCCGAGTGTCTCTTCCTCTACCTCAGCCACTAGAGAAGACATATGTGCCAGATGGTGGGTCTGTAAGTTCTGTGTAGAAAAGAGACCCCAGCCCATGGGTGTGGGGCACGTGACTTGAATGAGAAATGAACTTTTGTTGTTCAAAAGGGTGAACTGGAGAATTGGAAGGGTGTTAGTTACCACAACATAATCTAAACCATCCTGACTAATATACTATATATAATATATATATATTTTCAACATTTCTCAGACTGAAAAAATGATAAGAATCAGAGTTTTATAAGGAAAATGGAATGTGTATGAGGACAATGAGATACTTTAAGCTAATTAAAAGTGCCATGCAAATAAAATCAACTTCCAAATATACATAGTAAAGAAAGGGTAACCTGCTGTCCCCGATGTCTTGGTCACTGAAGCTCAGATATCTACCACTAAGACCAAAGCTTTCAAGATGGCCAATGTCCCTTTGCTTTCCTAAGCTTCACCTGCCTCACCCAGATATTAAATATGAACTGAAAATCATTGTCATATGAAAACACTCAACCTAGCTTCACAATGGCAAGGTGAGATTCCAAATATGGATGTGTTGTTAAGATGAAATACCAGTAGAATGTAGAACAAACCATACCATGATAGCCTGGCACATTCCAAAATGTTTTTCCTGAGCAAATGCTATTTCCTTGAGCTAGCTTTGTATACTCTGTAAAAAGGTATTGAATATCCTCTCAAAGGACACAAAAATATTCTTGCGTGAACTTAAAAGCATGGAACAATCTTTAGATATGTTTTTAATTGGGGAAATGAATAAAGAAAACACCCTTTAAAAAGCAATTCATGGAATTAGCAGTTGCCAAGAGGCAACAGCATGTTGGGTGCTGCACCCATGGCATGGTTCCAATAGTGTGGGCCATTTTGTGGCGCCAGGCTTGGACTCTTTTGTAGCAGAGATGTCATCATTATGATCCATCAATAGACAGCTCACTCCATAAATATGCACATAAATTCAAAATCTCAGTGGTGGTATTATTATTCTAATGGAAATACTGTACATCTTAAATCAGTGGAGGATTTAATCATTTAATTTGGAAGTTAAGCTTCTGTGACAATGTAGGACTGCCTTGAAGCATCCCATTTACTCTGTGGCTCCTTCATCTCTGATAATGGACCCTATTTTTGTGGTTACCTGAAAGCTGATTATGTTTAAGGCCTTTGGAAATCATCAATAGTCAATCACTTTGTTTTTGGTGGATCTTGGAGATGGTATCTTAGAGTATATAGTCACCCATCTACTCATTCATTCATTTACTCTTTCAAGAAATATTTATTGAGTGCCTCCTATGTGCCCAAAACTGTGCTAAGCCCTGGGGATTCAGCAGTGAACAAAACAGACAAAAAAATTTTTTTTAAATTTACTTTATTGAAGTATAGTTGATTTACAATGTTGTGTTAATGTCTACTGTACAGCAAAGTGATTCAGTTATACATATATATAGATTCTCTTTCATATTCTTTTCCATTATGGTTTATCACAAGATATTGAATATAGCTCCCTGTGCTATACAGTAGGACCTGGTTGTTTATCCAGTCTATATATACTAGCTTGCATCTGCTAATCCCAAACTCTCAGTCCATCCTTCCCCCATCGCCTCCCCCTTGGCAACCACAAGTGTGTTCTCTATGTCAAACAGACAAAAATTCTTGTGTTCATGGCACTTACGCTAAGGTGGGGCTGAGGGTCAGAAAGTCAGAGTCAAAGACTGGTTCTTCATTAACCAACTGAATCTCAGTTTCCTCAATGATAAAACCATGGGGCTGGAGGAAGTTCCCAACCTAAGGCACCACCCTAGAGGGTGTTTAGAAATATGTTGGGAGGTTTTTGTCATAATGACAACTGGGGGATGCTCTTAGCATTTTGTATCAAAGGCCAGAAATGCTAAATATCTTTAACACAGGATGGTCTCTCCCCATGAAATAATGTCCCTCCCCAAATGCAAATGAAATTCCCTTTAAAAAGTGCTTGATGTTTTCTAAGGTTCCTTCCATCTCCAATAGCGTATAAATTTGAAAAATTGGCTTCTATCTCTTGTTGAAAAAAAAACAAGTAGGTGCTTGCTGTCTCGGAGGACACATCGAAGGAAGAGGAGTCCTGATAATTCTTCATTTCTCTTGGATCTTCTAACTGAAAGTATAAACCTAGAGTCTTGTGAAAATGAAAACACAAGCCAAAGACACATTTTCTCATTCCAAGAACAGATTCTCATCAGAAAGGTGTCTGGATTTTTTTTCTCCAAAAAGAAAATACAGTTAAGAATCTCTTAGAACCTTGAGACAACTGTGAGCATTCTCTATTAAAAGACATGCCCTCCTCACACCTCACACCCAGGAGCATAAATTAACCTGGAATCTGAGTCCATCCTGAACAGAATTTTGTGGCTTAATTTCCCAACTTGATCTTAGAACCACTCTCCAGCTCTTCCTGAACCACAGTAGATAATTTCAGTGTTTTCTCAGCATTAATCTATTTATGGTGCCTAATATCTACAAATGAGTTCTGTGATGACCTCACGTGCTTCCCCTTCTCAAGCTGTCCTTCTGTGCAGATTTTGTTCATTTTCTTAGGAGAAAAAAATATTAAGGGAAATCAATTGAGGGAGAGGGCTGAAAATCTGCATTTCTAATGAATTCCTAGGTGATGGTGATACTGCAGTTGCTGGTGCTGAACCCCACTTTGAGAACCACGAGATGAGACAGTTTCTTTTAAGTACTTTCTGGGCTGAACACATGTCAAAGTTATTCTGTAGCTGTAGATTGCAGGAACGGATTCCAAGTATGACCCTGTTTTTGATGCCTGACTTTGGTACCAAAATTTGTCAAATATTGAAACTCATAGTTCTCACTCAGGGTGGGTGATGGCCACTGATTACTAACACAACAACAACAAATTGCATCAGCGGTGTCTGTACTCAGCCCAATAGAGGAGCAAGTTTTAGAGGTAACAGTGAGAATTTCCTAGATTTCACACCCTTTTAAAATAGCTCTTCCTATCTGTTCCCTAACTGAACCAAATCTGGAGAATTGAATTTAAACTTGGCACTGTGGAATCTGGCATGAAGGCATAGTTAATAATTAAAACCAACACTCCCCACAAATTGATCTGATTCTGGTTGAATTTGACAGTGATGGGGTTTTTACAAGGTCAGATTGCCCTTCAGGATACCCTGGGACAGCTGCCATTGACCTAGGGCAATCTGAACTTCCTAAAGTCAGGATGTACTGTGGCACAGATTCAGAAGACTTGGTATAAGGACTTAGGTAGAGTTTTAACTCAGACACTTTCTGCCAGTAATAATGAGTCAGTGATTTGAACTCTCTGAAGGTTCCTTATCCGTAGAATTGGGAGAGGAAAACTTGCTCCAAGGCTGATTGTGAGGACTTAATAAATTACTCGCACAAAAGAACCTTGTATACAAGGCAAGCTTTTAATAGTAAGTCCTATACACGGATGAGTCATAGGAAATAGTCATGTTTTGTTTATACCTGAAACTTCATGCAGCAGCCTAAACAAGTTAGAATTTTCTGAATGGAATTTGTGGACAGGTATCTACAAAAAAATAAAGATGGGTTTATTTTTTTAAATGTAGGCTAACTATATCTACAAGCTTTAACAAGACATTCCATCTGATTAGAGATGCAAGTGATTTTCTGGTCTCTGGGCATTCATATAGTTTCTCTTGTCTTTTTAATACACATATACATACCCTGCAGTGTTTCTAAAATCCCCAGGGTGCAGGAAGGTGTCACCCACCAGTGTCACATCTAAAGTAAGTGTGCATGTTTGACATACAGTGACTGAGAAATGTATTTATGCTTTACATCATATAGTTTTCAACTTTGAAAAAGAAGTGCAAGGTAGAGGGACTCACACTATGTGATTTTAAGATTTACTATAAAGCTACAGTAATCAAAACAGTGTGGTATTGAAGACAGAATAGACATATAGATCAATGGAACAGACCAGAAAGTGCAGAAATAGACCCACATATATGTCAATTGATTTTTGAGAAAAGCAAAAGGGTGAATAATTTAATGGAGAAAGGATGATGTTTCAGCAATTGGTCCCAGAACAACCGGACCCATATAGAAAACAAACCAGAACAATACAAAACCTTGATCTGTACCTTGTATTGTATATAAAAATCAACTCAAAATGGATCACAGACCTAAATGTAAAATTTTAAACTATGAAACCTCTAGAACATAACACAGGAGTAAATATTTGTGTTCCATAAAGCAAAGATTTCTTAGATATAACATTGAAAGCATGAACTATAAAATTTTTACAAATTGACTTTATCGAAGTCAATTGATAAATTGAACTTCCTCAAACTAAGAAATTCTGCTCTTGTAAAGATACTGTTGAGAGAATTAAAAGGTAAGCTACAGACTTGGAGAAAATATTTTTCTCAAATTGCATATCTGATTGAAGACTTGTATCCTGGATATATATTTTTTAAACTCTCAAAACTGAATAATAAGAAAACAACAACCCAATTTTTAAAAATGGACAAAACATTTGAACAGAAACTTCCCTATAAAAATGTATAAATGGCAAATAAACACATGAAAAGATGCTTAAGATCATTCACTGGAGAAATACATGTTAAAATCATAATGAGAAATCACTGCACACTTACTAGAAAGGCTAAAATTAAAATCCCCCAAATCCAACAATACCAAGTGTTGACAAGGATGTGGAACTGCTGGAACTTTCATCATTGACGGTAAGAATGCAAACTGGTATAGCCACTTGGAAAAGCATTTGGCCATTTCTTATAAAGGTAAATACATACTTACCATACGACCCAGCAATCACATTCCTAAGCATTTACCCAAGTGAAATAAAAATTTATGTCCACACAAAAACCTGTTTATGAATGTTCAGAGCATCTTACTTATAATTGCTCAAACCTGGAAACAGCCCAAAGGTCTCTCAACTGAGTAGTAGATAAAAGAGTGTGAGAGATCTATACAATGGAATACTATTTAACAACAAGGAATAAATTACTGATATACACACAGTATGGATGACTCTCATATATATTAAGTAAGGTAAATGACAGTAGCCAGGCCCAGAAGTCTACCTACTGTATTATTCCACTTATATGACACTTTTTTTGTTTGTTTTGGCTGCACTGCATGTGGGATCTTTGTTCCCCAACCAGGGATCGAACCCATGTCCCCTGCATTGGAAGGGCAGAGTGTTAACCACTGGACCACCAGAGAAGTCCCCATATGACACTCTTGAAAAGACAAAACAATAGAGACAGAAAATAGATCAGGGATTGCTAAGGGATGAGTGTGGGTGATGGGTTGTCTGCAAAGAGGCCACGTATGGAGAATTATTTTAGAATGATAAAATTATTCTATACTTTTATTACAAAGATGGTTATATAACTATATTTTTGTCAAATCTTGCAGAACTATACACTAAAATGTTCATTTTACTGTACATAAATTATACCTCATTAAAAATGAAGAAAGACAATATATCATTCCATTTTCAAATGTAAGATTATATTAACTATTGAACATGTCTTAAAAGTGTACATTTTCTTTTTCACCTTCTTCTGGGATAATAACACAGTCTAGTATAAATAGGCATGGGCATTGAACCAGATGGAGAATTGGTGAGTCAGTGGTAATGATGTCTCTCCCTGCCTTCCGGTGACAGCTCTTTGTAAACCCTACAGTTCTGGAATAAATTAGGAGATCTGCATTAATTACTGACCTTCACCCATCCAACCCAGAACTTCACGTAAGAACCAGGCTACGCGATGCCCAGCAGGCAGCAGAACTCAGAAAGCACGCTTGCGCCCTGACTTGGAGCTGGGCTGAGATCACAGCCACTGACTGCTTAGAAGTCTGGAAAACAGTAGTCAGGTACCCCACCCAGGTAGATGCCACTGGTGTGTTAGGTTTTAATGACATGTATCCTTTTTGAAGCTATTTCAGTGCTAAGAAATAGGCAAGTGATGGAAATAATAATACTAGTAATCACAAGTGTTTATTGAGCCCTTATATCCTTGTGCTTTACACATATGATCTTATTTAATCTGTCAGATGGATGTGAGTATAATCTACTCCTCATAAATATGGAAAACAAGCCATAGAGAAGTTAAGTAGGTGTCCCCAAGTCACACACTTAGTATATGGTGCAGCCTGTATTTGGACCTGGGCTCTGAATACAGTCCTCTTAACCAAGGGAAGGAAAATAAGAAAGTCACTTTTGTCTTTTCATTCTGTAAAGAGTTTTAAAGCGTTCATGGAGGTGCCTGAAAATCCAGTACAGCCAACTCTAATGGCTCCCAACCCTTATTATTAATGTCACATAGACGTGTATGTAGACTTTAATTTAAAATCCCTCCCTTGCCCTCCTCCTCTGTGGTACTGTTCATCTCCCCCCATGCACCAGCCACATGGTTTACCAGGCTGGGGAGCTAACATTTGCATAATAACTTAAGATCTCACAAGCCCTCTATTTATCTGGCAACAATGTTACCAAAAATAACTGCACCCGTAACTAAAGATGGGGAAGCCAAAGGTGGGGGGAGAATCTGTCAATATGTTTGGAAATGACCATATAGAGCTGGTTGGTGGAAAGGTTTAACTCTCTGAAGTCACATCTTTGGGATATTTGGAATAAACAAGCGCCCATTGAGCCATCCTACAGGAGGCTGCAGAACTTGGATTGGAGCCAAGAGTGGGGAGATGGTGCAGGGTTTCAGTGCTACGTTACCCACATGGGGCACTTTGCAACGGCAGCTACGACAGGGAGAAATGGAAAGAGAGGTGAGCATCCCAATGACCTGCTGAAAGGAAGCTGCAGGCATCCTTCTGGAGCTCAAAGTACTCAAAGGGTCCTTGTTTTTCTCACTGTTCTTAGGTTCCCAACATTGACACTGTCCCCACAGGACTTCCCAGAAGGCTAGCAGAGTGAACATAAATGCTCACTAGTGATGTGCTTGCCCACACATTCCAAGAAGACATGTGGCCAGAAAAAGCGGCAAACTGTAGAGCAATTTTTCAGGGAAAAAAAAAACCACCCTCATCCTCCAAGTTTGCAAAATACCATCCGCGCGGATGAACTAATGAACCACAAGAATACGTCGTGCGTGGCTTTGATGCAGGCAGTTCTGTCAAGACGCAGAGCAGCAGCGGGGCCCGCGGTGTGGCACTGCCTCTTCCAGGTACAGCTTTAATGATTTTTATCTCAGCTTGGAACACAAAGTGTGTGCTGATACTAATACTGATAAAAGCAGGAAGGCTGGCGCCATCTGCCATGGCAACGATCAAGATGGCAGATGCTTTTCATCAGCTTTATCTGAACTTTGCATTAATGGGAATTCAGAGACTGTGGGTGTGTTTTCCAAAAAAAAAAAAGGACATTAAAATGATAGCACTCCTCTGAATAGAACCAATTCATCAAGTATCAACCTACTCTCATCACCTTTATCTCTCTTGTAAGAAAAATAGGAGAGAAAGAATCTTGCTCTGCTTTTGGTTATTGTTGTTTGGTTTTGGTTTTCCTGTGTGGGAGCCTCCCCCAACGGTCCTATAGCTTGATCCAGACCACTGCCTACGGGGAATTAGATACAGAGGGGACTGTCACCTCCAAGCAGTCCTGCAGCTGCTGCAGCAAATGGGATTTAATTGTGCAGTCTCTGAGGGCAGGGCAAGCCACAAAACAGTGGGTGCTGTGGGTAATTACAGAGGCATTTTTCAAATTAAAAAAAAAAAAAGAAGAAGAAGAAGAGAAAGAAAAAAGAAATCAAATTCCAATAGGACTGCCCAGAACTGGGAGATAGATAGATAGATAGATAGATAGATAGATAGATAGATAGATAGATAGATAGATATAGATAGATATTTTTTTAAGTTTACAGTTTATAGCAGGTATACCTCTCTGCCATTCATTTGCTACTGTAGAACAGGACAATTTGCTATATCCAGGAATGGTACAAATTACTTTCAGCCCATGACTTTAGTGATGTTGGCTAGGAAAGCACATAGGATGTATAAGTACGTGATGGTAATAACAGGCTGGGCACACTGTGCAGTTCTGCTTCTTGGGTTTATTATATATTATTTTCCACAGGGTGTTTTCTATTTTGGGGGTCTTATTAAGTCTATATTTTATCTATCTATTTATAAATGTATTGATTTGAGAAAGTTCACTCAGGCTTTTCCTGTAAGTAGAATATGGGATTTCAAATATATGGGTAGATATATTTGATATAATTTCTCTCTCTACTTTTTCTTTCTATTCTTTACGTGTGTGTATGTATATATGTACACATAAAGCATGGGAATCAAAAATAGAGAAATAATATAAAATAGAAATAAATCTATGAAAAGCATAGAAATACATATGTCTCTATACATAAATACATACACACACAATACTGACCATTTTTGTGTACATACATATTCTCACATACAGCCTAGTAATAAAATAAACAGGAGCATGCCAATTAGAAAGCAACGAACACATCATGGACATATACAAACATTTAAAGTAAAAAAAAAATCTTTATAACGGCACAAATGACTACCAGGAATTGAAGACAATTCTTTTTGAAAAGAATTTTTGTTCACCCTGAAAAGGAAAAAAGAGGAAAATCAAAACCAGAGAAGGTGAATAGAAAAATGAAAAAAAAAAAAACAACACACCATAGAAGAGCTCTTTTCTGAAACTTGAGCTGGACCACTGACCTCTTGTGGCTCAGGGCCTGGGGGGTGGATTGCAGAGGACACAGCAAGCCTGCCGCATTGGGTAGAGTGGTCCAGCTTCAGGCAGCCATACAAAGGGGGCTCTGTGAAAGGCTTCATCTTCTGATCATGACCAGGCTGATGGTGGGTTTTTCCCCCAACATGATCACAGGCATAGTTCCCCCTTGTAACTTCTCCATACAAGATTTACTCTCAGATGTGTTTCCAATTTTTTATTTATTTAAAAAAAAAAATGAATGAATGAAAGAGCAGCCTTTGCAAGAGTCCAGCTGTTGGCTGGCATGCTCTGTGCTGAATCCCATAGGGAATTTGTGGATGAGACTCTGTCCTTCCTGAGAATGCAAGAAACGGAGTTTTACAATCATTTTCAATCTGCCCAGCTGTCTACTTTTCAAACAAAACGGAGAAGGGTGGGCTGCATTTTGAGAAACAAATGATTCCATGTCAAACACCTTCCTATGTCTGTCTCCTGTGATAACGTGTAACTTCCCTTGGGCTGAAAGGTTACCCTCAGTCCCTTCCACGGCATCTCAGTGTGAGGCATTGTTTTAAAAGAAAGAAAAAAATAAAAGCCCAAACTCCATGCAAACTCCATGGTATTCATAAGGAAAAACAAGTTTGAATGGCTCTTTTTATTATAATAAGTGAATAAATAACCACTTAGTCCCAACAACCCAATTAAGTACTAAGTAACCAAGTTCGTATTTATAAAAGGGACAAAAATGGTAAAGTTATGTAAAAGAAAATGCTGTTATACACTGGGAGCAACTATCTAGCAATAGGGCACAACTACAGATCTTATCAGAATGAGATGACTGAGAAAAGCCAGGCTGATGGGAGGGAAGAACAGAAAACACAGACATAATAAGAAATCACCTTAGGCAGCAGAAGGCATCTGGAGAATGGGGTTCTATGCTAGCTTTGACACTAGCTGTGTATTCTTGTACAGGTTACTCGTTTTCTCTGATTCTTGAGCTCTTTTGGAAAATCAGGATTGAATTTTAGTCTTTCCTGGACTTTTAAAATAAGCCCAAAACTTAATGTTGGGTCCAATGTAAAAGTGCCAAATTTTTGTTTTATCCAGTAAGGACAATAAAAGATAGTCATATTTATAGCCAACATTTCATAAAAGGCAGGAAATTTTAAACCCTTAAATAAGACGACATAATATCAAGTCAAGAACAGCCCTTCAATTTGAAGAAACTTAGTTTCAGGGAAACCTCGTTACATTATCCTTATTTTCTCATTGAACAATGGACCAGTGAAAACTTTGTCCCAGGACGGTCTCCATCCATATATGGCATCTGAGAATCACTGAAGCTGTGCTCACTTCTAGTGCTAATCACCCTATGATTCTAAATCTTGATGTCCTTTCTAAGATCATACCTTCAAGTATGATCCTGAAGGTATGATGAAATATCATCCAATCAACTTGAGCCCCAATGTTTTGCTGATGAACAATGATAGCTATGTTACACTACCTCAAAAGGCAGCCTTGAGAAGGAAACAAATAAAAAAGAACTTTTTCATTTGTACAATAAACCTATCTCTAAAAAGTTTTCATACAAATTCATTTTTTTGGTATACCAATCATAATTTAAAGGTGCCACAGGAATTTTTATTCAAATTGATCTTATAGGAACCTTTTATTAAAAAGGAAAGATTATATTTATCAAGTAAATAATAACTTATTAATATGTCTTCTGTGTACATCTGCACTTTTTCTTATTGGGGTTACGTAGACAAGGCCTAAATGTATCATAGAAGATAATCTGACAAAGACCAGTACAGTACTATGAAATTCTTTACACTGAGGATCTAGTTATATTTCCCATGAGCAGATACCTTTTCTATAAATCTTCCCCAAAACAATAAGCATTCCAAAATATTGGGGAAAGCACAGGAACCAGCTTTTTAGTAGCTATGTTAAAATCATAGCTAATATACGTTGAGTATGTACTTCGTATCAAGTGCTTTATAAATATCATCTCATTTAATCCTCAAAACACTCCTATGAAGTAGATTCTGTTATTATCCCCATTTCCCAGGTGACAAAATTGAGGCACAGAGAGGGTAAACAACTAACGCAAAGTTTAGGCATCTAGGAAGTGGTGGAGCCAGATTAAAAACCAGAGACTCTGACTCCAGAGGGGCGCTTTTATCTATTCTGCTCTTCAGCTGGAAGGGCGTCTCCATGTGGAACACTGGTGGAATTTTCCCCTGGAAATGATTTCATAAAGTTACTGTCACTGCTTGTCACCAACCCCCACAGAGCAGTGAACATAGCAACGTAGTCACATTCACCTGCCTTTCCCAATTTGTGAAACTAGGTTAGTGGTTCTCAAACTCCAGTGCACAAAAGTCACCTGAGGCACTTGCTAAAAATGCAAATATCCAGGTCCCATCCCCAGAATTTTGGATTTACTCTGGCTTTGGTGAATTGAAATGGTGTGTGGCAATTCCACAAACCAGTAAGGACCCATGTTTGATTCCTAGGGCTCCCTTTCCCCCTGTGGTGATGAATGACATTCCAGAACGGTAGAGTCCATATCAGTTGCACTCATTCATTCAACTAGCTAATTTTTAAAGACACCCCCACCTTGTTTCAGTGTAGACATTCCTTTGACCTCACTCAGAGACACCTTGAATTACATGATGTCTAAGTTTCCTTCTAGCTCCAGCTCTTTGAATTTACTCTTATAAGTAATGTCTCAACCTTATGTTCTCTGTAATTGTCACAATAGTGGGGTTTGCCTATATACTATAAATAGAGTGCTCTGCACACACTGGCAATGAATAAGAAGATATAACTACTTCTCATCTCTATCTCTCATCCACCCATTCATTCATTCATTCATTCATCATATATCTATTGCTCAACCAGTATGTGCCAATTGGTGAACTAAGTGCTGGGAATTCAACAGTGAATGAAACAGATGACATTCTTGCCCACGTGGACCTGACAGTCTAAAGGGAAAGACCTGCATTAAAGAGTTGTTAGACATAAAAAGGAAATGAAGGTGCCAAGGGGCACATAAGAGGGGACATATGTGTATTAATCAGGTTAAGTTAGATGTGCTGCAGTCACAAAGTAAGCACCAAAACTCAACAAGACAAAGGTGTCTGTCTCACCTGTGCTCCGTATTCAACATAAGGATCTGCATCTACCTGCTCATCACAGGCTCAGACTGATGGACATTCTACCATCTGGGATGCTGCTTATCACCCCAGAGAGGAAGGAATAAGGAGAATCAGACGTGAATGAGACACAGCTCATGGAATTGCAATCTGTCTTTTCCACTCTCCAGTCATTGGTCAGAAAATGTCACATGACTCTGCCTAACTCTAAAGGGCTAGGAATATAGGGATATTTGGCAAGATTTATTCTGAGTCTCTGCCCAGTAATCTAGTCTAGAGACTTCTAGAGAAGTCTCTCCTCAAGAAGGGAAGTTTACAATAAGACTTGAAGGATAATGGCAGCGTGGGGGGAGGATGATTAGAGGAAAAGGTACTCCCAGCAGAGGGGACCATATATGTCAAGTCCTGGAGGCAAGAGAGAGCATGGCAGCTGTGAAATGCAGAGTGGCTAGATGGTAGAGATGAAAGCAAAGGCTAAGGAGGGTGTGTAATTTGTTGCTTTATCCTAAGGGAGATAGAAAGTCATTGGAAGGGTTTTTAATTTGAAATCCACCTTTTTTAATAATAATTTTAGATACTCAAGTCAAACTTTATTTGTTGGTAACCTCTTAGTTAAAGTAACTACAAATGGTGTCTATTTTTTTTAAAAAAACAGCTTAAAGAGCAGCCATTATAAAATGCTTCTGGCAGTAAAATATGACTCCTTATTCATAATTTCCTAATGGGATTAACCAAGTGATAATCTGTTGATTACTAAATACTCATCGCTAAAACAGGGTTTTTTCCATCTAGGCTGCCCACTAGAATCTCCCGGGAAGCCTTTAAGATTCCCAATGCCCAATTAAGTCAGAATTTCTGGGAGTGGGACCCAGGCATCAGTATGTTTAAAACTCCCAAGGTGATTCTAACATGCAGGGAAGGTTGAGAAGGACCGCCCGATGAGCTTTCAGGAGCAGTGACCTCAGAGAGACCCTGAAGTGTAGAAACACATATGGGAGTAACCTGGGGACTCTTTGGAACTACCCCTCCCTCAGACTCTGTTAAGCTTCTCTCCTTTGAGAAGGAAGTACCCACTGGGAATAAGCACAGCGGGGAGTGGAGGGCACTGTTTTTAATGGGATCATGTTACAGGTCTCAGATGTGTTGGCGGTGTCAAAAACTTGAGACTTGATCTAGAGTGGCAGTGTCAAACAGAACCTTCCATGATGCTGGGAATGTTCTATAACCTACATGGTCCAGTATGCTCACCACCAGCCATACGTGACAACTGAGCCCTTCAAATGTGACCCAGGAACTGGATTTTTAAATTTTATTTACAATTTTCATTTCAGTTTAATTAAAATTTTTCATTTCATTTCATTAACTAAATTAAATTTTTCATTTTAATTTTATTTAAATTTAATTTAAGTTTTCATTTTAATTTAATTAAAAGTTTTCATTTTAATTAAGTTAAAATGGAAATAACAAATGTGCCCAGCAGTGAGTAGATGGTGTAGCACAGATCTAGAGCCTTACCCTAAAACGGTTATCCTAATTACACCTCACAATTACCATGCATGCGTGTGTCTACTACTTAAGAATATTACGTATCAGATTCATCCTTTTTCTATAAAAAATTCCATCTTTGAACCAAGGTGTATGAGTAGATATTTTGGATGGTTTGTTCTGTGAAACTCACATCCTAATATGAACCAGCAATTACTTTCAGGTTGACGGTCACATGATATTGAACTACCTGGAAGTTTCAAGTTCATCTACTCTAGGAATAGCTAAGGGAACCATGCAGGTAAAATAAATGAGTGAAGCATGTCACTTGCATATTAAACCCATAGAAATAGTGTTTCTTTTCACAAAGAAACACTCTCTCTGTCATCTTTCTTGAATCATGGGTCTCTCTGTCTTGCTGTCCTGGTCCCACATCCTCTTCTAGCCTAATATTTCCATCTGTAGCTTTAGCTCCTCATCTCCAGAAGAGTAAACTTTGATGAAGGTCAGAGCCTCTAAGGTAGGAGAGGTCAGTATTTGGCTAAGGTCAGAAACATAACAGCAGATAGAATTTTAAGGCTGGAATAGATCTTTGAGGTCAGCAATTCTAAGGGCTTTGGAAAAGCCACCTAACTTCATCATATTCCAGTTTTCTCCTCTATAAAATGGGACTATTTGTCTCTACCATATTCACCCGAGGTCATAACATTAGCTGCTGCCAGATCCAAAGCTAGGACCCCAAGGAACTCTACAAGTTTCCTTTATAGTAAACTCTTACCCAAGCTTCCTGCAATGAGCCAATAAAATCAGATATGTGGACATGCTTTAAATTTCTGTACTAATATATATTAGTGTAGAACAATAAATTTCTATGCTAATACTGATGGCTATTGTTACTCCTTATCTTAAACATGACACACAAATCCATAACACATTTCTAAGTAGAATAAAAAATAAGTTCAGAACGTTTGTAAATTATAATTTCGCTATTCCAAGCTCTGCCGGCTTATAACTGTCATATAAGTTAGTTGCATCAGTTAGGAATTATTTTTAGCTGCTAATAACAGAAACTGGATATAACAGTGACTTCAACAACAGAGAGGATTATTATTTGCTCCTGAAAATGAAGTCTGTAGGTGTAGAGTCCATGACTGGTATGGAGGCCACCAACATAGTATTAGTTCAGTCAACAACTGGATAATCCCAAAAGAAAATTTGGATTTTCCATCTTCCAAGGGGGAAACTGTTCGGGATTTTTAGATGGCAATTTTTCTAATTTCTTAGAAGGCGTATGGTCCTGTCCCTACCTGGCATGCCATTTTGAGAACTTCTGCTTTCTGGACACAGTATTTTATAATGGTGCCTACGAGTAACAGAGAAAGATTATACTATGTCCCATAAACAATATAACCATAATCAAACCATTTGTATACAATCCAACATCCTTGCATATAAATTTTTTATAATATTTCTGATTGCCTGATAATAGGTTTCTAGAAGTGAAATACAGGCTCTAGACACATATGGGCAAAATGTCCTTCAGAAAGGTTGGAACCACTTTTATTATCACTAGTAGGGGATGAGAGCTTTTCTCACCACAAAATCACCAGAGGTGAGAATATTCTACTTTTTCCCCCAAAGGTAGGGAGTAAGGGAAAAGAAGGCATGTATAAATAGCACTGAACTGTTGTTTTATTTTTTACCTTTTGAATCATGATTGGGCAGCCATGAAATGCAGTTCAATGAGTGTGATGACCTTACAATGGAGGTTGTTGTAGGAAGAGCTCCACTTGGGATGCCGGCTGCCATCAATGAGACAAGAAAGTCATTGAGATCAAGACGGTTCATCGAAGGACAACCTGATGGTATAAAGGAGGTCTCAAACATGCGTGTTCTTAAAAACCTTGCCTAACTTATTTTGATACCCTCACCCCTTCTCTCAGTACGTACACACACACACACACACACACACACACACACCATCCACAACATCCCTTAGGAAACATTGGATAAAAAGTTAAGTTGTTGCTATCCAGATATTTTGAGCAGTTTCAGATTTGCTTAAAAAAGATCAATAATGTACTAACTAAGTTATTACAAGTCATTAGAATTTATCTAGTTTTTGAGATCAAACTTGCAGATTAGCTGACTATAGTCGATAAAACTGCCCCAACTGCCCAGTTGCTTTGGTACTTCTGGAATGAATGTGCACATCTAAAATTAATACAACTATTTCCAACATAGAGGCATGGCTTTAAACAATATTTACATTTTACCATGATCACATGAATGTATTTGAGAGAAGCATAGGACTAGTATAATGGTTTGTGATTGGGTAAAGTGATTTAAGCAATATTTTTAGGAGAAGTTGAACTTTAATCAGTAATTTAAAGAAATGGAGAAACGACATTTGGACCACGTTGGGAAGATCTTAAAACATAAATCTGAGATGACTGGGGACGAGGAAAGGGGGACAAATATGTGAAGGAGGGCCAAATCGAGCAGAGGTAAGCGGGTGACAAGAAGGCAAGGAAATGGCATAGCATCCCTTCAAACAGGAAAATCCAGTTCAAGAGCTTCAACAGCAACAGAGGAAGATTGATTTGATTAGAGCCATGAAGAGCCACTGGAGGCTTAAGTCACTGAATATCTTGATCCCAGTGCCAGGCACAAGAAATTATTTTGAGCCATGTGCAGAATAATTTAGAGTGGATAGAGACAGTGTGTTGGTGTTGACAAAGAAGAATATTCTGGTAATCTGAGAAGTAAACCGGGAACTGGGCACAGTAGAGACATAGGGAAGAACTGGAAAACTCCAGGTGTGTCAGCAAAGGGCACAGGAAATATCACAGCAGTTCACAGGATGGGTCCCCTGGGGGCAGCGTTTGGTGCTGGCAATGGCACAAACATGGTGGTGGCCCTCTTTACACGTGGCAATTGCTACCAGTGCACCCAGAAAACATTAGTAATTTACATCCTTCTCCCCTTCATAAGTGCATTAGGGCTCTCTCCTGTCTCAATGTCTCCAAACCCTTCTTGAGCCTATTTCTATCTTCAGCAGGCATGGTTTCTTAGTGGAAGTAGTTGCTTTTTGCCGGTGACCGTCGGTGACCAAGGACAGATAGAAAGGCGCTGAAGATGGCCCTGAAGTTTTGGGTCACTGGATAATAAAGACAGTGTAGAAAGAAAAAGCAGTAGGGGAAAATTCCAGCAGTTGAAGAATAGGAAATGGAACCGTGGCTACACAGCCACAGAATGCAGGTCAATAATAGTTATTGCGTTGTAATGGAGGGGGCTGGAGCAGAGTTCCATTTGGAATGCAGCAAGAGCAGTCCTACAAAACGGATCGCATTAATATGAACAGAATTGAAATCAAGAAGGTACAACAGAGGGCAACCAGAATGATACAAGGACTCAAGGACCTTAATTATTTACAAAGGTTGGAAACAGTTGCTCTACTTTCCTCTGTAAAAAAAAAAAGAAAAAGAAAATGTAAAGGGAATTCACTAAGAATGTCCTCAATTCCAAGGTAACAGGATAGAGGGAGACTTGCAAGGACAAAATGCCAAAAACAAAGAAAAAAAAGAGGCTTGTACATAAGCCCAGAAAGAATATGGTATTAAATAAGTTTTAGTGGGATTCCTTTACAAAGACAGGGGTAAATTTACAATACAAACTACTATGCAAGTTCAGATTGCTAATATATGTGTACTGTACATATGCATATGTGTCTTTATACAAATACTATATATTTTAAGGAGATAAGCATTACAAAGGAAAGTAATTATGGGGTGGCACAATTGCAGATTCAACCAGACTTACAGAGATTTCCTGTTCTAAAATTTCCTGTGTTCCATAGCCCTTCCATGTAATTTTCAACGTTTTGAGTGCCCGTTGGCAGTACAGACTAAACACTAAAACAATCTAGAATGATATTCAAGTGAAACTTACAGGAAGTAAATCCTATCTTGAGCTCTCAAAACACGACTTAAAATACAGTATATTGACACTCAGTCAAACCAAGGAACCTCTGAAGAATACCTTCAGAGAAGGAAACCAAAGAGACCCTGAAAATTCCTATTACCCCGGCCACCAGGTACCAAACCCACACCAAACTCACAATGGACTCTGAGATTTTCAACCTATGTTGTATATTGTTACAGAAATAAGTATTTATTAATGCTTATCATACACTCTGCAATCTATTTTGAAACATGAAATAAAACAGAAATGTAAGGCTTGGTCCTTTTTTCCAAGAAGTTAATACTAAGCTTGCCTTGTTCACAGCTGAATCCCCAGGACTGAGCACTGTCTTTGGTATTTAATAGATGCTAAATAAACTGGGGGGTTATAAGGGACAATGTCAGCTGTTTATGGAGAACCTACTGAGGGATAGGCTTTTGGGATACATTCTTGCATTTAATCTTCATGAAGATCCTGTGAAGTAGGTAGCTTAATCCCCATTTAATGGAGGCACAAAGATGCTAAGTGCATCATGTAAGGGCACACAGTGTGTAACTAGCGGAGACAGTGCACAGACCTATGCACTTCCCTCGAAGCCACAATGTGTCCTATAATCTAGTTGTGAAAACGACATAAATGCATGTAAAACAACAGTATGTTATGCAAAATACTTTTAAGCTAGGGGATATGGCCCAACGTCACATGTTAGATTCTGAGATAATGAAGCCCAGAGTGATTAGGAACATCTTAGAAATGGGACCATGGAAAAGGCTTTGAACAATGAGAGGATTAGAGGGAAAGGTCACCCCAAACCAACTGTGTGGTGAGCTCGTGGAAAGGGTTAATAGTTGTCAGATCAGGCTGGGAACATCTGAACTAGGGTTGAAAAGAGCCACTGGTATAGGAAACTGGTTTTTATATCTCCCTCATGATAATCCCTTTGTGATGGGAAGAGGGAAAATGTTTAAAAACACTGACTCAGACTTTTGGAGGGAAAGTTGATATGACTCACAATAAGGAGAAGGCAAAGTTTTATACTGTTCCTTTCCACTTCTGCCTAAGATTTCAGCTGACCCACGTCAAAGAAGGAGTGGTAATTTCAAAATTCATAACAGTGTTTGGGGCTGCTAAAACTATGCTGTCCAAGACAGTAGGCACTTGTCGTATAAGGCTGTGGAGCATGTGAAATGTGGTTGGACCAAATGGAGGTGTGTAAAATATGCACCAATTTTGAAGACTTGGTATGAAAAAAAGAATATAAAATATTCCATTATTTTTATACTGGTTGCATGTTGATAGTATTTTGGATGTATTGGGCTAACTACAATATATTGCGATGATTAATTTCACTTGTTTCTTTTTAGTTTTTTAATGTGACTACCAGAAAATTTTAAATTGTGTATATGGCTTGTATTATATTACTATTGGTCGTGTATTAGTTTCCAGGGCTGCCGTAATGAAGTACAGCAGATAGGGTGGCTTAACAGCAGAAATTTTGGAGGCTGGAAGTTCAAGATCAAGGTGTCAGGATTGGTTTCTTCTGAGGCCTCTCCCCTTGGCAGGAAGATGGTTATCTTCTCTCTGTGTCTTCACGTGGTCTTCTCTATCTGTGTGTGTCTGTGTCCCGACTTCCTCTTCTTATAAGGACAGCAGCCATATGGATTAAGGTCCACCCTAATGACCTCATTTAACCTTAATCACCTCTTTAAAGATTCTGTCTCCAAATACAGTCATCCCTTGGGGAATTAGTTCCAAAATACCAAAATCCATGGATTCTCAAGTCCCTTATATAAAATGATGTAGTATTTGCATATATCCTACGCACATCCGCCCATATACTTTAAACCATCTGTAGATAACTTGTAATACTTAATACAATGTAAATTCTATGTAAATAGTAAACACAATGCAAATGCTATGTAAATAGTTGCCAGCACAGCAAATTCAAGTTTGGTTTTTGGGAACTTTCTGGAATTTTTCTTTTTCCAAATTTATTTCATCCACAGTTGAATGAAGCCACAGATGCAGACCAGCAAATGTGAAGGGCAGACTGTCCAGTCACATTCTGAGGTACTGGGGATTAGGACTTTAACACAGGCATTTGGGGGAGAAACAATTCAGCCCATAACAGGTCGACTCCATGCTAAAAGAGGAGGGCTGGAGAAGATGTTCTTTGATTGAACAGGATACATTCTGAAGTGTTTTTAATGTGCCTTAATGTGGATCCGAAGCAAAAATCAAGAAGGAGCAGAATTCTTTAGTAGGTTGAACAGAATGTGGAGAGCAAAGCAGAGAAAGAGGAGAAAAGATAGATGGAGTGAGTCAGGGACAGAGGAGGAGGAGGGGAGATGGCCAACAACGTCACTGGAGTGATTATATATATATATTTAAGGAAGTTGCCAGTGATAAGATCTGTGTGGCAAGAACTCCAGGGGAATTTAAAGAACAGGAATGTCATCTAAGATTTAATTTAGTGTGTCTGCTTTCCCAGGACTGCTGTCAGAAAGCCTTTTTAGGACCAGCAGGACTATAGCAACTGCTGTAGCAGCCAAAGCAGCAAAACACACAAAAACCAAAGCCAAAGGGATGCTGTACAACAGAGTTAGAAGACCAGCCACAGAAGGCAAGATGTGAAGGAAATCAAGACTCCAATTAGTAAAGGAATGGGAGACCACTGGTGACTAGAAGAAAGGTGAGTCCACTGGGACTCTCCAGAGACATCGGGCTGGAGTTTGTGAGGGGAGTGAGTTCACGGTCTCCTAGCTTACATGGAACGGGGGCTCAAACCCTCTTATTTTACTATTAAAGAGAGCATAAGGCCACAAGGCTGGAGTATTTGGGGATGCCCTGATTTGAGTCCTACCTGAGTAAAATTTACCATAGGTTTGTAAATGGTTTTCTATATCACCTCATTTATATACATCGTCTCATCTGATTTTCAGCACAAACATGTGAAGCAGAGAACTACACTGCACAACTTACCATCCCCATTTTATGGATGAGAAAACTGAGGCTCATAGGACTTGCATGATTTTGGAACTAAAACACCAGACATATTCAGTACTATTTCAGCTCTGCCACAGCCCTCTTCCATCCTGACCCCAAACAATACACGCACACACCCCTTTACATGTGTGGACTGGACTCCCAAAACTCAGGCTTACGTTAGAATCTCTCACTATCCACTCTTTCCCCTTATAAATTACCATATTATCCAATTCTAAACACTTCCAGTGGAGTAACAAAATGCATGCCAGGAAATTGTCCAGGAAATTCATGTCAAATTGAAAAATATGTTTAAAAAAGACCAGCTACATGTGACTTACAGGTTATTTGAGCAGAGCCATGGCTTCAACTGGGTGAATTATCTCAGCACCTCAGATCCATTGTCTTTTTTGTGAGGATTTTTTCCAGATTTGAAGAAAGAAGATTAATTGGTTTAAAGTGTGTCAAGAAGTAGAGAGGTTATCTTAAACTTTTTCTTCCTCTATCAACATGAAAATGAAAATGTATGAAATGGGGGAAGGGGACCTTTTATTCAGTGAGAGACAAAAAAGACTTAGTAAGTATAGCTTTTGATTTTTATTTATGTACGTCACGTTCTCCCCAATATGACTCATCCATAAATCTCTCCCTGTTCCAAGGAATGGTGCTACAAAGTATATGTGGAAATGATGTAGCAAACTAACTTATTTTTACGTTTTTTTATGGTTGTTTGATTTTCTTGGTTGGTTTTTTTTTTTTTAACTTGTAACTTACACATGATCACAAGAATAGTGTGCTGACACTATTTTCAGAACAATCATAACCAAAGAAACGCTTATAGTACACATTTTTTCTCACTGGCCAAGCTAGCCAAATGTTCAGTGATTTGGTTGAAGAGAAAAGTTTTAGAAAAATCCTACAAAAAAAACCAGTCATATGTTTCCTTCTAGACCAAAGGCAGTTTCCACAGGTCTCCAGAAGAAAAGTGTGGGGCACTTCTGAAGATTTCCCTTCATCTCTCTCTAGTTCTTGCTATTCAAACTGTGATCACAGGCCAGCAGCATCAACATCACGCAGGAGCTTGTTATAAGTGCAGGTTCCTGGATCGCATGAGACCTATTCATTCCAAACTGGTGCTTTAAAACATCCCCAGCTGCTCCCTATACACGAAAATTTGGGAAGCACTGCTCTTGATAGTTCTCAGTTTTAGCACCTAAATTGTAAGCCCCCAACACTACAGTGACATTTGGGGGTTGAAAATCATAGACAAACACTTCTGTAAGAACTTCAGAACCCAGATAGCAAATATCTGTGACCCAACCCAACGCGGGGTGGAATCATGGCAGTCTGAAAGATAGCATGTCTTCCTACTTCAAGTGATGGTGGAAATTCCACAGCAGGCTCCCAAACTATGCTTCAGGGATGGTCTCCACGTAACCAAGTGCCTTGCACTGCAGCCCAAAGCCATAGAAGACTTCCCACCAGCCATTACTGCCTTTGTGGAAAGGAGTGTGAGAAAGATGTGGAGGTCTCGGAATAGAGACAGGAGAGAGGAGGCATAGAAACAGAAAGAGAGAGAGCAGCTTGGGTACCCTGGGCAGCCAAGGATGGATCATAACCCATTAGAAAGGGGAGACCAGGACAAAGCAAGAGGGGTGAAGATGCCTTTCTGAGGTTAATCAACCACACAGGGACCCCCACTCCCCCACCTAAATCTGACAACATCAGGTCCTGAAGAATAGACAGCTTTCTTGGCTTTCCTAGAGGAGTCACCAGCCCACCTTGCAAAATCCTGCCATTTCCTGACAGCTTTTAGGGCCAAAGGACTTGCCCTCAGGCCATGAGTCCCACCAACATTTATCCACAAATTCCAAAGTGGCAATTGGGAAAGGAAAAGATCCAATTGCCTGTAATCAATGAATTTGGTAAAGTAGCAGGACACAAAATGAATGCACAGAAGTCTCTTGCATTCCTATACACTAATGATGAAAAATCTGAAAGTGAAATTAAGAAAATACTCCCATTTACCATTGCAACAAAAAGAATAAAATACCTAGGAATAAACCTACCTAAGGAGACAAAAGATCTGTATGCAGAAAATTATAAGGCACTGATGAAAAAATTAAAGATGATACAAATAGATGGAGAGATATACCATGTTCTTGGATTGGAAGAATCAACATTGTGAAAATGACTCTACTACCCAAAGCAATCTACAGATTCAATGCAATCCCTATCAAACTACCACTGGCATTTTTCACAGAACTAGAACAAAAAATTTCACAATTTGTATGGAAACACAAAAGACCCCGAACAGCCAAAGCAATCTTGAGAAAGAAAAACGGAGCTGGAGGAATCAGACTCCCTGACTTCAGACTATACTACAAAGCTACAGTAATCAAGACAGTATGGTACTGCTGCAAAAACAGAAATATAGATCAATGGAACAGGATAGAAAGCCCAGAGATAAACCCACGCACATATGGTCACCTCATCTTTGATAAAGGTAGCAAGAATATACAATAGAGAAAAGAGAGCCTCTTCAATAAGTGGTGCTGGGAAAACTGGACAGCTACATGTAAAAGAGTGAGATTAAAACACTCCCTAACACCATACACAAAAATAAACTCAAAATGGATTAAAGACCTAAATGTAAGGCCAGACACTATCAAACTCTTAGAGGAAAACATAGGCATAACACTCTATGACATACATCACAGCAAGATCCTTTTGACCCACCTCCTAGAGAAATGGAAATATAAACAACCATAAACTAATGGGACCTAATGAAACTTAAAAGCTTTTGCACAGCAAAGGAAACCATAAACAAGACAAAAAACAACCCTCAGTATGGGATAAAATATTTGCAAATGAAGCAACTGACAAAGGATTAATCTCCAAAATTTACAAGCAGCTCATGCAGCTCAATATCAAAAAAACAACCCAATCCAAAAATGGGCAGAAGAACTAAAGAGACATTTCTCCAAAGAAGATATACAGATAGCCAGAAAACACATGAAATAATGCTAAATATCAGTAATCATTAGAGAAATGCAAATCAAAACTACAATGAAGTATCACCTCACACCAGTCAGAATGGCCATCATCAAAAAATCTACAAATAATAAATGCTGGAGAGGGTGTGGAGAAAAGGGAACCCTCTTGCACTGTTGGTGGGAATGTAAATTGATACAGCCACTATGGAGAACAGTATGGAGGTTCCTTAAAAAACTAAAAATAGAACTACAATACGACCCAGCAATACCACTACTGGGCATATACACTGAGAAAACCATATTTCAAAAAGAGTCATGTACCACAATGTTCATTGCAGCTCTATTTACAATAGCCAGGACATAGAAGCAACCTAAGTGTCCATCGACAGCTGAATGGATAAAGAAGATGTGGCACATATATACAATGAAATATTACTCAGCCATAAAAAGAACCAAATTGAGTTATTTGTAGTGAGGTGGATGGACCTAGAGTCTGTCATACAGAGTGAAGTAAGTCAGAAAGAGAAAAACAAATACTGTATGCTAATACATATATATGGAATCTTAAAAAAAAAAAAAATTGGTCATGAATAGCCTAGGGGCAAGACAGGAATTAAGATGCAGACCTACTAGAGAATGGACTTGGGGACAGGGGGAGGGGGAAGGGTAAGCTGGGACAAAGTGAGAGAGTGGTAGTGTATATATGGACATATATACACTACCAAATGTAAAATAGATAACTAGTGGAAAGCAGTCGCATAGCACAGGGAGATCAGTTCGGTGCTTTGTGACCAGCTAGAAGGATGGGATAGGGAGAGGGGGAGGGAGGGAGATGCAAGAGGGAAGAGATATGGGGATATATGTATATGTATAACTGATTCACTTTGTTATAAAGCAGAAACTAACACACCATTGTAAAGCAATTATACTCCAATAAAAATGTTAAAAAATAAAAGATCCAATTGCCTGATGTAGTTCAAAAATAATAATAATAATCTAAAGGTCTTTAACCTGTTAACAAGGTACTTATAAACCCAGAGTTTGCCATTATTGGAAGAAATGATGCTGGGCCAGAACTGAGACTATGGATTGATTGATTATTTTAATTTAATATTTGTTCATGGGGAGGCTGGCTTCTTTACTGTGGTGACACCTGCTAGTGCCATAATAGTTACAAGTCCTGTTGGAGTAGCTTTATGGAAAAGGCTTATTTCTACTATAAATACTGGTTGGGTTGAGTGGTTAATATCCCAACAGTTTCCTGTTATACTGAGCTCGATCATGTCTGGCCCATATTGTTAATTCACACAAATCTGTTTGTGTGCGCACACACACACACACACATAAATAAATGTTCTGCCAAAATAACATCACTAATTAAGTTGTGGAGGAAATATTATCCAACTTAATTCTTAATCACTAACTTCAGGTCAAGAATCTGAACAAACAAGTTGCTTAATGCTCATGTTTTGAACCTAACTCAGTTCTAAAATCTCAATTATTAAAACTATATTGTAAAAGTGTATACATTTGATTGATACAAAACTATTTATCTCAAACAACTCAGCACATAAATTTCCATTTACTCAAGGACAATGAAAGACTATTACTACAGAGTTCACTGTTCAATCAGTCAAGAAATAATTGTTAAGCACTTATTATGTATGCTTTACTTATTCATATGAATGTGTGAATTACCATTCATACTTGGAATTCCCAAACTCAAGTACATACTGAACAATATTTATATATACTATTTATATATACTACTACTACTCATAGTAGTAAGTGTAGATTCTATTTCCCTAGACCAATAGGTCGAAATGGGTTTTGCCTTTGGAAGGGAGGGTTTCCATCCTGCACAGAGCAATCTAGGGGTTGAGAACACAGGCATGAAGTAAGATACATGTGGATCCCAGCCCCTTTCTTGATATCAGCCTCTTTCCAGCTGTGTGACCATGAGCTGCTTGATTAACCTCTCTATATTTCATAGTAACTCATTATCAAACAAGAGTAATAATAGCATCTATCACTGTTGTTGTTGTAAAGATTAAATGAGATAACAGATGGATATCTCCAGGACAGGGGTAGGGAAAGTACAAAATGACCCTGCAATATCTTGTTATTCCAGAAAATACTGACTTGCTTAAAGAATGATGGATACATGTTGTGGTAGGCAGAGTAATGGTTCCCCAAAGATGTCTATATCCTAATCCTTTAACCTCTATATATGTTTTCATACATGGCAAAGGATAATATAAGGTTGTGGATGGAATTGAGACTGTTACTCAACTGACTTTAAGAAGTTTATCCTGGATTATCCATGTGGGCTCAACGTTATCTGAAACATCTTTGAAAGTGGAAGAAGGCAAAATAGGAATCAGAGTCAGACAGAGACTTGGAGATGCTATTTTTTTGGCTGTGAAGATGGATGAATGGGGCCACAAGCCAAAGGATGTGGGCAGCCTCCAGAAGCTGGAAAAGGCAAGGAAATGGAAGGCAGTACCTCCAGAAAATACTAGTACCTTCAGGAGGTAGTCCTGCAATACCCTCATTTTGGCCCAGTAAGGCCAATTTCAAAACTCTGAACTTCATAACTAAAAGAGGATAAATTTGTGTTGTTTAAGCCATTAAGTTTGTGGTAATACAGCAGTAGGAAACTAATGCATATGTCAATAAAACAGGATCCAGCTTGCTTTTACACTTAGAGCGAGAATGATAAAGCAACTGTTTATCATGCTGGGTGATTCTGGGGAATCTGGGTGAAGAGAATAAGGAAACTCTATTACTAAATGCAGTTTTCACAATATGTCTGAAATTATGTCAAAAGTAAGTTTTAAAAAAGGGAAAAAATGTTTGCATAAGGAGGAATCAGATCTCTAGCATTCCTCCCATACTCCATTTAACCAGACAACTAACTGTCCCTCTCTGACCTCAGAAAGAGATTGGAGTTTCAGTCTCTTAAGTGTCTCTGACTTGGGATCACCAGGCAAACAGAGGGAGGAGGAGAGTCCTGGTACTGGAGACTAGAGTTTAGGATAAAGTCTACCTGTCCACGACCTAGTCCTTGGAACCTGAATATGTCAAGTTACATGATAAAGAGAAATTGAAGCTGCTAACTAGCCAACCCTAAAATAGAGAGATTATTCTGGATTATCCATGTGGGCCCAATGTCATCACAAGGATCCTTAAAGAAGAGAACAGAGGCGAAGAGGAAAGTCAGAGGGAAATGTGACTATGAAAGCAGGTGAGGGATATCAAGGGCTCAACCTGCGATTGTTGGCTTTGAAGATGGAGGAGAGGCCATGACCTAGAGAATGCAGGCAGCCTCTAGAAACTGGAAAAGCCAAAAAAAGCAGATTTTCCTCTAGAGCTTCCAGAGGGGAAGGCAGCCCTGTCAACACAATGACTATAGCCCAGTGAGACCCATGTTGAACTTCTACCTGCAGAATTGTAAGGTAATATCTTTGTGCTGTCTTATGACTTGCATTTGTGGTAATTTGTCAGGGCAGCAATAGAAAACACATACATACAGAGCTTCAAGTTGGCTTTATATAGTCTTCATCTTAAATATAAATCTACACCCAAAAATCACCAAACATTTGAGAAGTCCTTCTCATATGATGGACAAAGATGGAAACAAACAAACAACAGAAGACATTTGAGAAGTGCTTCTAACATGAAGGAGAAAGATGGAAACAAACAAGTAACAAAGAAACACAAACAATGCAGAAGGCAATACTGTTTCAAGAAAAATAAGTGGAGGTCTTAACAGCTATGAAATAAGGGCAGGGTGCTATTTATTGATTGCATTTATCTGATAGTTACACAGAACTCAGTATATGCCAGGCAATACAAAACACTAAGTGCTCTACAAATGTTAAACCATTTAATCATCGTGACAACCTTATGAGGTAGGTTCTGTTATCCTTATTTTACAGATGAGAAAACAGGCACAGAGAGGTTGAGTAATTTGGCCAAGATCATACAGCAGAGTTAGGTTATGAACATAGGTAGTTTGATTCCAGAGCCCACACAAGAATATTTGGGAATCAAAAATATAATAGTAGAAACTGAAAAAAAGTACTGAAAAGGTTGAAATATATAGTTGAGACCATATTTTAGGAAGGAGAAAAATATATAAAGAGGTCAAAAATAGGAAAAATGATATAAGAAATCCAGGAAGTTCAACATCCAATAATTTCAGAAAATGAGAACAGAGAAGAGAGATGGGAAGAAAGTATTAAAAAAAACCATTGGCAAGAAAAACCATTGTGGCAAGAATTTGAACCTTTTTTACTCTTGTAATTTGATATCACTGATATGTTGAGCATGAAAGTATTCTAAAGTATGTTTCTTACCTCACTGGCGATAGTAGTTGCTAATGTTATTTCCTTAGTTGATATACAACCTGCTTAATGTTTCAGATTTTACCTAAAATAATAAACACATTAACCAAAAACAAAAAAAAGAAACCATTGGAGAAATTTTTCAGAATAGCAAGATATGAATTTCCAGATTGAAAGGGACTATAGAGTATCCAGCACAATAAATTTAAAAAATTATTATTTAGTGCTATGGACTATTACTATCCTAAAATTCATATGTTGGAACCTATTTCCCCAGTGTATTTGGATATAGTGCCTTTGGGAGGTGATGAGGTCATGAGGATGGGCTCCTCATGCATGGGATTAGTGCTCTTATAAATGGGACCCCAGAGAGCTCCCTCACCCTTCCACCTGTGAGAACACAGTAAGAAGGCAGCTCTCTGTCTATGAATCAGAAAGTGGGATCTCACCAGACACAGAAACTGCTGGAGACTTGATCATGGACTTAACTTCCAGAACTGTGAGAAATAAATTTCTGTTGTTTATAAACTACCCAGTATACAATATCTTGTTACAGCAGCCCAAACAGACTAAGAAGTCAGACCACACTGAAATTTCAAGATAGCACATAAAAAGAGGTCCTAAAAACTTTCTGAAGGGAAATAAAATGATCCTATTCAAGGGACTGGCAACAATAGTGACATGGATTTCTTAATGGCACCACCAAAATCTAGAAGAAAATAAAGCAATGATGTCAAAACCTCGAGGGAAAATGAGTCTCATACTAGAATTCTATACCCAGCCAAACTACCAGTCAAGTATGAGATAGGATAAAGTCATCTTAAGATATACAAGGTCTCAAAAACTTTACCTCTCATGCATCCTTTCTCAGGAAGCACATTAGTATGTCACCCAACAGAACAAGGAAATAAAACCAAAAAAGGAAAACGTGGGGACCAAGAAATGAGCAATTCCAAAGGTGATGGTGAAATGAGGGCTCCAATGACAGCTATGCAGTGACTCATCCATACATGAACAGGAGGACTGAGGGCTCTAGTCTCCAGAGGAACAAAAAATAAGAGTAACTCATACCTGTTTCATTGAACTGGGAGGAGTGTTACAGCTTTTAGAGCTTGAAGAAAGAATTAGTGATAGTTCTGTAGAGCGTTAAGTTTTTTAAAATGTGAAGAAATTATTAACTCCAAGAAAAATCAAAGGTGCCATAAAAATGTCATCTGTAATATTTATAAGGTCATAATAAAGCAAATGCTGAAATTGAATTTTTCAAAAGCTTTGACATAACTCTAATGAAATGAGGGGGAGTTGGGAAAGATGCCATTGGTAAGCTGAATCCTCATCTTCTAAGGTAGGAAGTCAGCAAATAATATTTAAAATGGAAAATTTGAGACATAGAAATATAAGCTTGTTTTAAAATATGGAGGTAAATAGCAGAAGAAACAACTAAAAGAGTTGAAAGTGGTTGTCTCTGGGGAGGGGGACTTCAAAGCTGGTGGAGAGGGTGGAACAAGAAAATAGTATTTCATTATAAGCTTTGTAGTACTATTTTTCTTCTTTTTTCTCTTCTTTTTCCCATTCTTTCAATTTATTATACTGTGTACAAACATCATTTGGATAAAAATTACACATAAATGCCTTGAACAGGATTTAGCACATAGTATGTGATCAATGAATATTGGATGTGGTGTTGAAGCTGCTGTGATCTTTGTTAAAGTTGCAACACTAAAAGGAGAACCAATCTACATTCTACACAACAGCCCTAATGTAAATTATTTCGTACCTTTCTATTTCTCCACTCAAAGATAAAAATGCTTAGTGACTCAAACTCACTAAGCATAATACTCTCTAGGACCATCCACATTGTTGCAAATGGCAGAACTTCATTCTTTTTTATGGCTAAGGAGTATTCCATTGTGTGTGTGCGTGCACGTGTGTGTGTGTGTATATATATATATACACACACACACGTGCGCGCACACACACCACATCTCCTTTCATCTGTTGATGGACATTTAGGTTGTTTCCATATCTTGGCTATTGTTTTGTTTTTAATGTTTTAATTTTATTGGAGTATAGTTGATTTACAATGTTGTGTTAGTTTCAGGTGTACAGCAAAATAATTCAGTGATTCAAAGTGTATACATATACATATATTCATTCTTTTTTTGATTCTTTAATTGTATAGGTTATCAAAATATTGGGTAGAGTTCCCTGTGCTATACTGTAGGTCCTTGCTGGTTATCTATCTTATATATAATAGTGTGAGTGTATTCATCCCAAACTCCTGATTTATCCCTCCCCTTGGCTATTGTTAGTAATGCTGCTATGAACTTTGGGGTGCATGTATCTTTTTGAATTAGAGTTTTCATCTTTTTCAGATATACGCCCAGGAGTGGGATTGCTGGATCATATGGTGACAGATGCTATACAGTTTTAATTTCTTTTTGTAAAATTAATGTATAGTTATTGTAAAAAAAATTACAAAGAATAAATGTCACTTGAAATTCTACTCTTTAGGTAGAGATAATCACAATTAACACTTGGTAAACCACTCACTATTATGTAGAAGTATATATAATATTTCTGTGCTTGCTGTTATCTATCCATCTACATACAATTATATATAAATTGATTATACTATTTATGCTACTTTATAATCTGCTTTTATCAGTCAATAATATGACATGGCCATGTTTCTATGGCCAATAGATGTATATTTATTCAAGAACGCATTGCATAAATATACCATAATTTATATAACCATTCCCCTTTTGATGGACATTTAAGTTGTCCCCATATTTCAATATTATATGCAACATTGTAATGAGCATTGTCATTAATACTACATTAAATTCTTGATGTCTGAAGCCTCTTTTCACCAAATTCAATATTTGGGGTAGAAAGAATCCATTAGATTCAGAAATGGTCACATCATTGCAAAGCTTCATAAAGTAAAATAATTTGAAATGAGCTGCTGTTATTATAAAACCTAGCTCCTGATCTTGGTGTCTTGAAGTTGAATATAATAAAATGTTTTCTTACATAGTTAGTGTCAATTCACATGAGTCTAAAATTCGGTGTCTATGCCAGCACAGATGTCCTTTTAAACTTATTATGCGATTATCAACCTACAGTACTATGTTTTTAGAACACCTAGAAAATCATTTTCCCATAAATTTCCTTAACATTATAATTTGATAGTTAAATCAGTCATCAACGCTCTGCAGATATAAAATTTAAATATTGAACATAGGGTATAATTCCTACTGCTTGATTTTCAATGTCCACCAATGCAGGGTTGAGTTTGGTAGGAAACAAGAGAAAAATGAAAACTCATATTGTGGTTTGCTCAGTCATTTGGGCAAGCAGACTAAAAGTTTATAGAAATTCTTGCACTATGCTTACCTTTCTCCAAAAACTTATTTCAATAACAAAGAATTTATTAAGGTCGGTCTCTTCATATCTCTCCCTCCCTGTGTATAATATTAGCTTCACTGTGTACACAAACGTGAGTTTGAGAGTGTGTCTCTGTAGATGGATAGTCTTATGGTCTCTGGATGAAATGCACTAAATACAGAAGGTGTAAGGTGCTATTGGTATGTAAAATAGAATCCTAAAATTGTGAAGCAAATTCTGCCCCAGGAACACTAGGCACCAAATGGTAAACAAACATAAACAAATGAGCTTTAAATCATTCATTTCTGTTTCCAAGAATATTAAATCCAAGACTTAAAGGCTTCTTATTTCCTTCCCCCTTTTGGAGGCTGTCCTTCCTTGTCTACATTTCTTGATATATGTTGGCCTTCAAACATTCTACAGTCATAAAAATCTCAGGGAAACATTTCACCACTTTGACAGACTGTTCTGAACTCGGCTAGCTTCGGAAGCCATGGGGTGCCATCTGTTTACTATGACTCCTTGGGTATCTGGAGGGCTCTTTTCCACTACAGGAATGATATCAAGGGCTCTGCAATGAAAGTGCTCACTCTTGGACCTCCCCAAACAACCAATAGTCTCAAGGACCTTCCTGTTTCCAGGAATCTCAATGGGCCCCCTTTTAGACTCTGTCAGCTGTTATTGGGGAATATGAGGGCCAGGTAAGAAGGCATCCACAGTTGCCCCTCATTAGACCCTTAAGTCATATTCCTCAGGAAACGGACTCTGACGCAGAGATTTAGGTGCAGGAGATGTATTGGGGTGTGTTTTGGTGGGGAGTCAACATCTATGGCGGAGTGAAGGAAGCAGAATTGGAAAGAGGGGGAGGTCAGACTTGGATGCAATTGCAGCAGAGGCCTCAGCCTACCCCTCAGCGAGCCCCAGAGCTAGGCTGGTTCTTCCAGGGTTGCCCCTGAATTGAAGCAAGGGGACCTGACCTTTGTACCCTTGCATCAACCAGTCACTGGATATAGGCTGCCCCTGGGAGGGGGTGTAACCTGATGGGAGGGTGCTGTCTTTGGTGACAGCAATTCCTGAATAACGTCTTAACTGTGAGCTACCTGCAGCCACATCCCCCAGCAGCTGGGGGATGAGTGCCTGCATCCTGAGGGGCGTTCTGGCAGGGCCCTAAGGCCTCCGCTACACTCACCCACTCTCAGAAATTCCCTGATGTCCCAGGAAGCTAATTGCATATTCGAAGTTTCAGCCTGAAGAAATGACCACCATCTTTAGACATGGGAGGGGAGTAGGAAGGCAGGTATCACAGAGGGACCCACAAGGCAAGGGGACCCTCAAATGCAGAGGCTCTGCAACTATGGACACAGTTACTATGAAAGCTGCTGCACGAGGTTTTAAAAACCACCCCATCACAGGGTCTGTGGTGAGGCTGCCCTAAATAAGTAGGATTTTCCTTGGGGTCATGAAATGGGAACCTACAACAGGATATCACCAGCATCATTTACTCCTGAGGTTTCCTTAAATTTCCATATAGGTGTCCTGTTCATATGCTGGACCCCTCCCCCGATGTCACCAGCAGTACCTATAAATGTCAACAGCTTCCTGCTTCTTTCTTCTTGAAAGTGCTCTCTGGACCCTGTATTGTTGAGCAGACTGGAAAAAACAGGGAGTTAATACCCCAGGTTAGACCCTCAAATGATGAGGAATGGAAATTGGTGGATAAATATCCCAGACACCTTCTTCTTGGTGACACAGTTCCAAAGCAGATCCTGCACAGAGGGTCCCCAGTTGTCTACAATGGCGACCCCTCATTAATACGCCATTTACATTACTCGCTCTCCTTGTTCTCCTGACTCCCGCGTCCCTCTCTGGTTCCTGGGATTACCTCTCAATAAAAAACCTATACTCAAAAAAAAAAAAAAAAAAAACCTATACTCAAATCTTTGTGTCTACATCCACTTTGGAGGAGACCCAACCTAACTGGATAAATGAAGGATATCTTCATTATTATTGATGAAGTCTCTAAAAGTCGGGTGTAAATATATCCTTGCTGGGCAAAAGCTATTGCCTTCTCCTCACATTCTCCAAAAATCCTAGAGAGTAAATGCCCTCTGGGGTCATCCCTTTTCTGACCCTTTACATGTGGAAAGGATGGATAGGTGGTAAATAGATAGATAGATAGATAGATAGATAGATAGATAGATAGATAGATACGTACATACATACACACATACATACTTAGATACATAGATACAGATGTTCTGATGTTTTTATGACTATTTTTGCCCCTTGTACAAAAACCTGCAAAATTTGTCTTCAGAAAAGATTCTGGCAGCGTAACATCTTTGATTTTGGCTGCCTCCCATCCATTCCCCGTCCTTCTGTTCATAACATTTTGGATTTCCTTTAAGGAAGTACCCCTGCCCACACTCAGTCCCTGTGGACTCAAAAGAGTAGACCCTCCTGAGCCACAGCCTTCCAGCTCCTCCAGAAGCAGGGGATCTGCAGCATCTTTCCCCTGTCTACACCCCACTGCCCCCCACACATGGCTTCCTGTTGCATTTAAAATATAACTCAGACTAATTCCCTGAGTGCTCTAGAATGAATGTCTGTGTGCCCCCCAAATTCATATATTGAAACCTAACACCCAATGTAATGGCATTAGGTAGTGGGGCCTTTGAGAGGTGATTAGGTCATGCGGGTGGAGCCCCCATGAGTGAGATTAAAGCCCTTATACAAGGGACCCCGGAGGTCCCTCACCCCTTCTGCCCCACTGAGAAGACGGCCATCCATGAACCAGGAAGCGTATTCTCACCAGACACCAAATCTGCCAGTGCCTTGATCTCAGACTTCCCAGCCTCCAGAACTGTGAGGAATGAATTTCTGTTTCTTGTAAGCCACCCGGTCTGTGGTGTTCTCTGCCTTCTCACACCCTTCTCGCCCCAGCTCAGTCTGGCTCTTCTCAGACTTGCCAAGTTCATCCCTGCCTTAGGCTGTTACAGTAGTACTGTACCTGGAAAATTCCTTTCCCAAATCTTTATTCACCTGCTGTTCCTTCTTTTTATTTATTTATTTACTTATTTACTTACTTATTTTTTCTTGAAGTGTAGTTGATTTACAATGTCTTGCTAGTTTCAGGTGTACAGCACAGTGATTCACTTATATACATATACATTTATTCTTTGTCAGGGTCTTTTCCCTTATAGGTTATTACAAGATATTGAGTATAATTCCCTGTGCTATACAGTAGGTCCCTGTTGGTTATCTATTTTATATAGTAGTGTCTATCTGCCAATCTTAAACTACTAATTTATCCCTCTCCCCCTTTTCCCTTTGGTAACCATAAGTTTGTTTACTGTGTCTGTGAGTCTCTTTCTGTTTTGTCCATAAGTTCATTTGTACTATTTTTTTAGATTCCATACATAAGCGATATCATATGATATTTGTCTTTCTCTGTCTGACTTCACTTAGTATGAAGGTCCATCCATGCTGCTGTAAATGGCATTATTTCATTCTTTTTTATGGCTAATATTCCATAGTATAAATGTACCACAACTTCTTTATCCATTCATCTGTTGATGGACACTTATGTTGCTTCCACGTCTTTACTATTGTGAACAGTGCTACTGTGAACATTGGGGTGCACGTACCCTGTTAGACCATGTTTTTCTACAGATGTATGCCCAGGAGTGGGATTGTAGGATCGTATGGTAACTCAATTTTTAGTTTTTTAAGGAACCTCCATACTGTTCTCAAACCTAATGTCACCTCCTCAGAGAAGGCTTCCATGACCACTCAACCTAAAGTAGCAAACCCCTCAGCCACCAGCATCTAACCCTGTCTGATTTTTTCAGAGCCCAGGAAGCATTAACTTATTTCGTTTATTGATTTATTCTTTTACTGTCTGACGCCCCTGCAATAATATAAGCTCCATGACAGTATGGTATCATTCTTGTTTGCTCTATTATCCTCAGCACCTAGAACAGTACCGAGAACATACAAGGTATTCAATAAAAATACTTAATAAGTGAAAGAATGAGATATTTCCTGCTTATATAGCAAAACATAAGCTTTGAGGAAAAAAATATGAAACATCCAAAATACCTCAGTCATTGTTTTCAAACATCTTAAAATCAAAAGACAAAAGTATTAAGTAAACAGGGCACATCACAATCATTAAGATGACTCTAGGCTATCAGGTTTCAATCGTCACTCTGCATTGTCTAGAGATGTAAGATCTAAGGGTTCTGCTGATTCCAAACTTCCTTCATACTATGGATTTCATTATCCCGGACTGAGTTATTTGCTGCTTCACAATGTTAAAATAATAACAGGCTGGTTAATAAAAATAATATAATGACAACAAAAGCAAGAAGTCAATGTTGCCATTCATTCCCTTTGATTTACAGGGGTCCCCTAGATGGGGGATTGGAAGGCAGCTGACTTCTGAGTCAGGCAAAGAATTCCATCATAGTTATGGATACTTCAAGTCAAATCAGCAAAATGTGCCATCCAAGGTAACCCATGAAATATGTTTTGCTAGATACTACCAGGCAAGGAGGAGGGAGAAACAGGTGTGCCAGAAAGGATATGTGTTGTTTTTGCAGGAAAAAAAAGAGCAAAGGCTGAAAGATTTAGCCCCTTGGAGCGATAACTTTGTGAGCTTGCAACGATTTATTTGACAGGGAAGAGGAGGACTGACCCCCTCCTCTACAGGATCAGCTCCTTGATTATAAACACTCAATAACATTCAGGTTGAAAATGCATTTTCTCCCCTTGCCTATACATTTCTGACGCTTGCTTTATTATTTCCTATTAGGAAATGCTATTTAATTCTGTCCACAGCTTGGCGACCTTTGTGTGGCTTCCCCACTTAGGAAATTTACAAGTAAATCACCAAGAAGTATGTACACATACACTTATAAAATATACATGTGCTTGTAAATGAAAATGCACCAAACGGCAAAAAAAAAAAAAAAAAGTGCTACAGGCATTGCAGAAACCAGGCATATGTGCATAAGAGGTGAGAGGCAGGTGTTTGGGAAATCTTCACACCATCCCAATATTTTTCTAATGGTTTCCATTTCCAATGCAAGGGAGAATTTGGAAAACATTAGCCACTGTGGTGTGCTCTGAGCAGTGACATGTAGCTGGCAACGTGGTGGGTGGGATCCCCCCCACCTTTTTTTCCCCTCTAACAAAGAAATAGGGTGAGTTTATTAAAGCATAAATGCCATTTTCATCCTGCAATGATAACGGCATGGCTGGGATCCCCGAGGTACAGAGGCAGTCAAAGCAAACAGCTGTGCCACCTCCTTGTAACAGTTGTACGCCCACCACACAGCTCGGAGGGGAGGAGCAGGTCAAAGAGAGCCGTAAAGAGGACAGGGAGGGGTGGGGGGACCTCTCTGAGCTTGCGCCCCGCAGCCCAAGGGAAAATCCCGCCCTGCGGAGGGTAGGTATTGTGTGTGCGCGGCTCAGAGCGCTGGGCATTCTCCAGCAACTCGTCTCCTATAAACCACCTACTGCATTTTTACATTCTCCAGTCGCACAGACCAAAACGGTGTTTAGCAAGTTAACACAACGCTAAATAAAAGGCCTATCAACCAACCTAGCAGGCAGCGTGTCGGTGATTCTGGGTGGGGGGGTGGCGATAACTGCCGTTTGGGTGGCAAGTGGTTGCTACACCATCCAAGGCTCTTTGCGGAGCTGGGGAAGGATGCGGCGCTCTGGCCAAGCTGTTACTATGTTATCTTTGTGGAGCCTAAGGGTTGCTCCATGCCTGCCTGAGTCAACAGAGTACGTGGGGGTCGGGGGAGGGGAAGTTCCCACAGAAGGAATGTGATCCCTGCTTTGCGACATCTAGGGGCAAAGAGCTCCCCTCTCTTGTCACTCAGCTGCCTAGTCAGCCTGCAAGAGGCAGACAGTGGAGAGAACACCCTCCCTTGGCAAGCCTTCCTCTCTACCTCTTCTGTGCTTAAGGGCAGTTCCTAGGAGGACACCTGTTAAGTGAAAAGTGAGAGAAGAGAAAACCTGAGAATATGCCTTTCTTCTGAAATACTGGCCACCACTTTCCTGGAAAGGTTCACAAATGCACAAGGCTCCAGCCTGATCTGTTCATCCCTTGTGACCAACTCCATGCCTTGTGAGATGACACTGCAGCCCAGGATCAGGGTGAGACAATGTTAAGTGGCCCCAAGTGGGAATTGAACCTACAGTCTGGAACTCAGTGGTAACATGTGCTAATCAACTAAGACCACGCTGACCTAAGACATTAGCCTTGAAGTTCTGTCCTCCACACCACGGAAATCACTGACTTTCTTCCGCTCCAGTGTTCTATCCCCATGGCCACCTCCTTCCATCCAGTGGCTCCTCTACAGCTTATCACATATATATGATAGAGGCTCTCCATTTTAAAAAATTGCCTTCATTTCTTCAACACAATTCATTGCAGGCCTTCTCTGTGCCGGGCATTGTTCCAGAGAGATGTGAGTGGTATGTTATATGGGATATATCAAAGGAATAAAATGGTCAAGGATCCCTGCTTCAGAAGAGGTTATATTCTAGCAAGAGAAGACAGACAATGAGCAATAAACACAATGTATTAAATGGTAGATGTGATGCCAGGCAGAGTAAGAAGGAAGCAGGATTACCATATGATCCAGCATTCCCTCTCCTGGGCATATATCCAGAAAAGATGAAAATTCTAATTCAACAAGATACATGGCACCCCCAATGTTCATAGTGGCACTATTCACAATAGCCAAGACATGGAAGCAACCTAAATGTCCACAGAGGAATGGGTAAAGAAGATGTGGTACATACTTAAAATGGAATACTACTCAGCCATAAAAAGGACAAAATAATGCCATTGGCAGCAACATGGATGGACCTAGAGATTATCATACTAAGTGAAGTAAGTCAGACAGAGAAAGACAAATATCATATGATATCACATATATGTAGAATCTAAAAAAAAATGATACAAATGAACTTATTTACAAAACAGAAACAGACTCACAGACATAGAAACAAACTTATGGTTACCAAAGGGGAAAGTGGGAGGGGAGGGAGGGATAAATTAGGAGCTCAGGATTAGCAGATACACACTACTATATATAAAATAGATAAACAACAAGATCCTACTGTATAGCACAGGGAATTATATTCAATATCTTATAATAAGGGAAAAGAAATATATCTGAATCACTTTGTGTACACCCAACCCGAAACTAACACAACATTGTAAATCAACTACATTTAAAAAAAAAAAAGACGACGAAGAAGACGGAAACAGGAGTGCAGAGGTTGAGCAAGTGGCCATTTTCAAAGATCAGTCAGGATTCTATTCACTGAGAAAACATTCAATGTGAGACTTGAAGGAGATGAGTGGCTGGGAGGATGTCTGGGGAAAGAATGTTCCAGACAAAGGAACAGCCAGGGCTGAGGCAAGAGCAGGCCTGGCCTATCAACAGGAAAAGCGGCGTGGCTGGAGTGAGTTAGGAAGGGGAACAGTCACAGTGCCTGAAGCCGATGGGAAACAGATAACGTCAGACCCCATCACCTCCTCTGAGGACTTTGGCTTTGATGCTGAGAGGAGAGAGGACCCCGGCAGGGTTCCAGGAGAGAAGTGACATGATCTGACTCATGCATCAGAAGGGGCTTTGTGGCTCTTATGGGCGGGGTAGCAAACCCAAAGTCCCCCTCTGGTTATTGACAGCTATCCCCTGAGAGCCAATCTTCTTGGAGACATTGTCTCCACCCATGACCTCCATTTTCTTATCTCCCATTCATTCCTCCATCTGCCTTCCATACCCACCAATCCTGACAATGACCCTTTAGTGGGAAAATCCAAAGTCAGCCTTTTTGTCCTTACTTTCCCCATAATTTTGATGATCTTTCTCTCCTCCATGAAACCTTTCCTTCCTCGATTTTCTTAGACACCATTCTCAACTCTTTTCCTTTAATCACCTTCTTTCTCAACCTGGTTCTCAGAAATCTAGGCTGCTCTGTTTTCTGTATTAGGTCCTCTTCTCATTAGATACACTTTGGAGGGGGAGCAATTCCCTTCTCTTCCAAGAGTTACATTTCCATTGTTATGCTAATGACTGCAAAGTTTTAAATTTCCATCCCCAGTCCTGCTTCTGACCTCCAGACCCATATACACAACTGCTTACTGGACATCTCAACTTGACAGTGGAGGTCCCCAAACTTCTCTTTAGGAGAGGTTTAGAAACAGCACTCTAGTGGGAAGGGAAGGACTGGGTAGTATAAAAACTGCCTTTGCACAGCATTGTTTTGACTACAACTGTGTATGTATTAAGAGTTGGGTTAGGGCTTACCTGATGGCACAGTGGTTAAGAATCCACCTGCCAATGCAGGGGACATGAGTTTGAGCCCCGGTCCGGGAAGATCTTGCATGCCACAGAGCAACTAAGCCCGTGCACCACAACTACTGAGCCTGTGCTCTAGAGCCCATGAGCCACAACTACTGAGCCCGCGTGCCACAGCTACTGAAGCCCGTGCGCCTAGAGCCTGTGCTCCACAACAAGAGAAGCCACTGCAATGAGAAGCCCACACACCACAATGAAGAATAGCCCCTGCTTGCTGCAATTAGAGAAAACCTGTGTGCAGCAAGGAAGACCCAACGCAGCCTAAATAAATAAATAAATAAATAAATTTATTAAAAAAGAAAAAATAGTTGGGGTAGCCAAGTAGAAAGCTAATGGAAGTTAGGAGAAGGCTATGAGCCACTCCAAGCTACTTGTGGGCACCACTGCTGACATTTGGATATCCATATATATTCAAAACTCAGTGCTAACAAATCTTAACCACTCATCCCATGTCCCCCTATCTCAGGGAATGGTACTTCCATCTAACTGGTCATCCAAATCTCAAACTGGGAATCTTCTCTAGTTACTGAGTATAACCTCCTCCATCCCAGCTGTTTCTTCTGGGTCATGAACTCTGTGATAAGCCTCAATCCTCCTTGGGACCCTGGTCACTCAACACAGCCTTCAGGCTCCAAGGGCTTGGCTTCATGTCCTGCCCTCTCAGCAACTAGCTGGGGTCCTGCTCCAAATCACAAAATTATCCTGAATCTCCATGATCCCTCTCATACAATCTCAAGTGTTATCGCTGCCCAGAAAATCCTGCTTCTGTGTCTTGCTCATGAGATCAAATCTTCTTGGACACTGACTCCTGTCTAGAGAAAGCCTCCTTCTCCAGACACTGTCAGATGGTCTGCTGACCACTCCCTTTGAGGGCCAGCTCTGCACACGTGTAAACTCCAAGCCGCTGCCTCTTCCCTATGGCTTCCTCCGAAGTCCTAGCACGTGCCTCAGCCCAGCCAGCTTCTCAGTTAGGCCAGTTTGTGTTAGTCAGGGGAGGACAGACTATTTGTAGCAAAACAATCCAGAGCAAAGTGTAACACAACAAAGGCTTAATTCTTGTTCATGCCAGACTCAGAAGTGTGTCAGGGAGTTCTGCACAGTGGTCTTTCAGATGGCAAATCAAGAACCCAAGCTGCTTCCCCTTTGCTGTTCCATCATCTCCAGCATGGGTTCTCTAAAATTACCAAAGCAGGAAAGGTGAAAGCACAGAGAACATGTACCTTCTTGTAACTGCCTCAGACCAGAATTGAAATGACACTCCTATTTACATTCCGTTGGTAAGAATTAGCCATATAATCTCACCTATCTGCCTCGGGGCTGGGAAATAAAGAAGACATGGGTGTTTGGTGAGCACTGATTAATATTATTTCATAAATGTTTATTTCAGGAAGCTAAACATTATCTTTAGGGTCTGAAAGAGCTAAAAAAATTTTTTCTTAGATAAAAATAAAAGAACCTTAGGTTGATGTAAGAGTCATACCAATCTGCATCTAACAGGGGAGTAAACAGAGGGCTGACTTGAGGGCACCTCTGTGTGTGTTCAGGCTTGGCAATTACATAGGAGGCTGACCCATGTAGAGAGAGTCGGCTTTGGTAGATGTTTGCTGATGGTGGCTTGTTTATATTTAGGGTGAGACAGTAATTGATGGCTGTCTGACAAACTGGCAGAAACCATACAGACATTCTGAAAAGTTCATTACAAAACACACACTTAAATACACCAAGATTCCTTGTGACTTCTTCCCGCCTGCAATATAATTAAATAAAGCTTTATCTGACCATTTTACTTGTATGCATTAGGGACCCTGACCAGGGCTCTCTGCTTCCCAGGACTTTAATAGGCTCTTATCTCTTTGCGCTAATTGAGTTTCCTCATAGGGCCACATGGGCTGCAGCTAGAAGAAGATGGGAGGTCAGATCTGAGATGCTATGGGATGGTTCTGGGTTCCTAAAGGTCTCGGCATGACCTCAGACCTTTGGGGCCTCAGATTCATAAATGGAGGTTTGAAAATCTCATGAGTTCCTACTAAGTGATCTTATCCATGCACAGAGTAAAAACCATCAAAGGCTCCTTAGGGCCAGATGAATGAGAGGAACAGCCCAGGTGTTAAGCGCACACACCACCCAACTCTACTTGATTATAGTCAAGAGCGGTGATTCTCAAAGGTAAGCAGGCGTCAGCATCCCGCGAGGGCTTGTGAGAGTGCAGATTGCTGGGCCCAGCCCCAGACTGTCTAACAAGTTCCCAGGCAGTACTGATGCTGCTGGCTCAAGACCACACTTTGAGAACCACTGGTTAAGAGGAAGACAGGCTCGCTGTGTTACTAGATCTTCTACTTTCCCAAGAGAAACCAGAAATCTGGATTTAAATGTGAAATCTTACAATTTTCAAAATCCTGGCAGCAAATTCAAAATTATTTTTAAAACACTCTCTGAGCCAGTCTTTGAGCTAGATTTTTCCCTTAATCTGCCAATTCACAGCTCTACCATAAGCCTTGACCAAGGAATCACACACACACATGCGAACACGCACACGCACACACATGCGCACACCTACACACCTTTGTATGCAAAGATGGCACTTTTACCAGGTATCCTACTTTGGACCCCTGTCCCCCTAGGAGCTACATTTGCCTCGACACAGATCACAACCCTTATAATTATTTTACTTTTGACATTCCCAAAATAAGTATCACAAACCCTTGTAAATGTTGCCAAGGAACACACACTTGAAAGACATAGCTTTTATTTGGACCAATTTTTAGAAACATGAACTGTAAACATTTCCACCTAAAACACCCTATATTCATGTTTCTATAAGCACTAGTTTCTGTGTAATTTCACAAGCATTTATTGGACACCTTTATGTGCGAGATGCTGTGTCAGGTATTGATGATGCAGAGATAGCCAGCCTATGTCAGCTCTGCCCAGTTCTGGCTTCCACAGCATCTAGATTTGGAAAGAGGGGAGGGCAAGCAGCAGACATGACTCCAGCCTTCATTTGTTTTATACACATTGGGTTCCATTAAAGAGTTTATTTGAAGAAATTTCCTCAGCATAAAAAATTTGACCATTCATTTAAACAGTGAGTAAGCAAATTAAATACTTTTAATTCCTTCTCTTAGATGGATCCAAACTCTCCAGGCCATTTAGTCTCCTTAATATGACTTAGATTTTGAAGAACAAACCATGCAAAATAATTATTTCTAGTATGGGAAAACCTGGGTTATAATTCTGACTATTCTAACCAGACTATATCAAAATATGATAGAGTTATTTTTATTCCATTTGGAAGACAGAGAACACAAAATTATGGTAGGTGCTTCCAGCTTGATGCCATCATACTACATACAGTTACGCTTGTTCTAGACAGGAAGTTCAAATATGTAGTGACCGTAATATATATTTCAGAGTGCTTGCTTCCAGTATGGTCCAGGATTACCCCAGTACATGATTCCTGCCTCCTCAATTCTATTCCTGTGCCGAACTTAAGGGAAAATTTTGCCATGATAAACGTCCAAGGACACATTGTGGCAAAATGTGAAAGTGTCTAAATGAGTAGAAATGCTGTCTTGTCTTTTAAAAAGGGCATTTGATCAACTCGGTCTGAATCATAGAGTCCTAAATTACATTACTCTTTTTTCATCAATTAAAATATGTAATTTCTGGGTAAAGGTCCTTCTTATCTATGCTTTCCTCTAGACAGATAAAACTACAGAGACACAACAAAGGGATGGATCTGATGGTATGAAGTTCACATTCACAAAAATGTGTTTTTATTGCCTCTGCCTGGACATTTCTATGCCCTCCTTTAGGCAGAGAAATCTTCCCTCCTTTGTAGAAACGCTTCTGTTGAAGTGACAAAAGAACTAAAAGCGAGACCTTTGCAGTCCAGAGTCAAATGCAAAGGAGCGAGAATGAGGTCAGCAAGGGTGGAGATTAGAGCCCCTCTGGGAACAGATGAGCCCTTATTATTCAATACCCTGTCCCTGGAGACCAGCCTTTTATGGTGCTGGGACCGTCTCCCCTTGCAGCCCTCCTGCCCCGGCTGGGGTGAGAGATCCCCAAGCCTGTGTGTTAGTCGGTGTGCCCCTAACTGCAAGAAGAACCAAAAGTATGGAAAAGGGCCTTGGTGATGCCCCACTTGGAGGAAGGAAGTCCCCTAAGGTTTGGAAGACATAACATATGTGCCACTGTGACTGTTCTGATTGTGTCCCATTTGGAGGGGAAGGAAAAAGCATCTCTTGCCATCAGAGGATGTCCAGGAAGAAAAATCATAGTTTGTAATGAATCTTTAACCTATTTAAAGTAATTAAAGATCGACTCCATATGTGAGAGGGAGCCTTTGTCTCTTTACTCTCCTAATTAGTCCCTCTTCTCCTCTGCCGTTTTGATCACTGCGGTGCTTGGGATGCCTCCTAGAATTTGCTTCCCCACAATGATGAAAGGGTGTTGCTTTTGGCACACCTCCAATTGTCTCCTTGCTTCAATCATTTCCTCCCTTTCCCCTCCAAACCCCATCCCCATCTCTTCTGTCTGGCAAGTCAGCTCACACCTCCCCCCACATGCCGGTTAAACCTCCACTTTCTTAGACACAGTAGAGTCCACTTAGCACAAGATCCCGATGGCCATTTGGAGCCAAGAACTTAAACAAACATTAAGAAAATGTCAATTTCAAAATTTCAAAAGGTAAAAGGCACACAAACCCCTTCGCCTCAGCAAATCCCACTCCTAAGAACTTAGCAGTTGTTCAGAGATGTATGTGTGACACATTGTAGCATGTTTGCAATATCAAAAGTGGAAACAATTGAAACATCCATCACTCTAGATAAACTCTGCTCTCACCATACACTGTACAGACCTTAAAAAGACAGGGCAGCTCTTAGGAAATGATTTGGAATGATCTCCAGGACACGTGGTAAAGGGAAAAAAGCAAGGTGCAGAACACTATGTAAATAATCATAAATATGAAAAAATAAAAGATGTATCTACACATATATATGCATAGACCACCTCAGTAAGGATACAAAAGAAAATTGATAAAAGGGTTCTCCTCTGGAACATGGAATTGAGGGGCAAGGAAAAGTGGGAGGGAGACTTCTGTTTTGCCTTCTTAACTATTTGAATTTTGGAACCATGTGTGAATCACATACACAAAAGCAAATAAATTAATCGACAATTAATTCATATGCATGGCCCGAGATGGCCAACAGGGAGCAGCCTCATAATGAAGGCTTTGCCACTGTGGTAGAGCCCTGATACGACTCTGTGAGTCTAATTATCTGGACTACACTTCACCGTGTTTCTGATAAAATCCTTCAAGGGACTCCAACAGTGAATACTGAGCTTGGATATCCTAAACACAATGCTAAGACTACAAAATGAAGATCTCCATCTGTGTTTGCTAAAAGGCAGCCTGAGATAGAATGTTGATGCTTTATTTGGAAGGTGACGTCCCAGGATGGGAAGAGTGATGAAAAGGGGTGTGAGGCAGGGATCGCTGGATGCAGTCCCAGAGAGTACATTACCACGTGAGCCACAGCTCAAGACAAGCCTTGAAAGAGACACTGCTGGGTGCCCGGAGGATAAGGGACCTATTCGGATAGGGTTTGCAGAGAAACCGTTCTCAGTAAGCCCATAAGAGGGAGGGAAGAAGGGGAAGTCATCTGCTCACCTCCCTCCTGCCTCCCTCTCTGTTGCACGAGTTTGCTCCACGGGGAGACAACCCCCCTGCACTTCTGGGAGCATCATCCAGATCCCTCAGCAACTGCTCTGGAAGCCAGATCAAGCACGGCATTTCACTGGAGCCCAGAAGTGGTGGAAGGAGTGAGAAAGTCTGGCTGGCAGCTCTTGGTCTCAGGCATCAGCATCACAGGGACCCATATGGAGTCTGGAGGCTGTGGCAGCAGAGCAAGTGATTTGGGGGCCAGAAGGCAGGTTAGCCCAAAGAATCTGATGAGGAACGTAAGGTGCATCTGCTACAGTGAGCAAAAAACTCTTTTTGCCCTTAAAGAATTTTGCAGAAGGAGCGAAGCTGACACTCCCCTAAAAGTGAAAGTATAAAGTGCTTTCAAAGAGAAATGCTCTGTGCCTTAGACTGTTAGGGCTGCCGTAACAAAATACCACAGACTGGGTGGCTTATAAACATTGAAAATGTATTTCTCACAGTTCTGGAGGCTGAAAGTCCAAAATCAAGGTACCAGTATCGTGGGGTGAGGACCCTCTTCCAGGTATCAGAGTTCTTGTTGTGTCCTCACATGGTGGAGGGGGCTAGGAAGTTTTCTGAAGCCTCTTTTATAAGGGCACAAATCCCATTCATGACTTAAGACCCTCCCAAAGGCCACACCTACTAATACCTACCATCACCTTTGGGGGTTAGGATTTCAACATATGAGTTTTGGAGACACAAACATTCAGCCCATAGCACACTGTATGTTAGCTTTCACTACATAACAAGCCACTCTGAAACAGAGAGGCTGAAAGCAAGAACCATTTAATTATTGCTCACAAGTCTGAGTGTTGATGGGGGCTGGATGAACTTCCATGTATGGAGGTGGGAAGGCTGTCAGTGTGTGCTGACTGTCAACTGAGGTGTCTCTTATCCTCCAGGAGGCTAGCCCTGGCTTCTTCACACAGTGGAGATTACAAAGCTCCCAAGGGTAGCAAGACAGGGCAAGGCCCATTGTGCAAGCACTTTTCAAGTCTTTCCTTGTATCACTTTTGCCAGTGTCCCATTGATGAAAACAAGTCATGTGGCCAAGACCAGGTTCAAGGAATGGGAAGATAAAATCCACCTCTTGATAGGAAAAGTGGGAAGTTATATTGCAAAAGGATATGCATCCAGGGATGGGAAGAATTTGGGTCCATTTTGCAATGAACCACAATCTGCCAAGTACTCTGGCAATGAGGACTGTTCCCTTCATCATTGCCTTTCCTAAACAGGGCTGAAGAAAGTCATTTCCTGATCACCTTTATCACTGGAAGGTCAATTTCCTATTTATCCTAACTGACTATTTTGGATGTTTTCACAAAGAGGCAGAAATCCTAAAGATAGCAGGCAGCTTTCTCCTTCTTCACAAGACCTTGATCATTCACAATTCAGTCATTCAACCAGATGTTCAGAACACATGACCTCATGTTGAACTCCTTAGTCATAAAGAGTTTACAGGATGATTATTTACATCAGTATGATTAGTTATGTTCATTCTTACTGATGGAATAACTAACATTCTGGCAATTTGCACAGAATTTTATGAGAAGTCTATTGTAGTCAGCCTCAAATGACTAAAATGCCATAGCCACAAAGAACACTGTTCCTCTCCTCTCTGTTAAAAGAAAATGAGAATCTTTCACTGTGCAAAAGCTAGGCAAAGACCTTGAGGTTGACCATCACCTTGAGAAGATTTGGTGTGATTGACACTCTGAGAAGCCTCTCCTTCTAGGTACTAATTTCTCTTCAATCCAAGTAAACTGGCCCAAATGCTCAAGCCACAGCTTCATGATTTGAACATTCCCTGGTATAGTTCACTGAATCACTGAAGATACTGCCTCGTTCTTAACCATCCTATTACTCTTAGTTTTTTAAAATTGAGCAATTTATTAAATAAGTATTTTAAATAATTATTTTTCATTGATTGCTACAACTAAAATGATACAAAATTTAAAACACTATTTGATGACCATTTGTAGGCATAATTCGTTATCTAAATAATGATGCTCTTCAATTTTGAGCTATCTCCTAGGCACCTAGATGATCTGCATAGAGTCACCATGATGGAATGGGGGTGGAGGGGAGAGGGGACTAAATACAGATTCCCTTTGTTCCAGTCATTCTGATTCAGAAGATGTGGGATGAGGACAGATACGCAATCTTAACAACCATCACAGGAGATTCTAACATCCACTAAAATTGGAAAAACACCGCCTAGGGTTTGTTAATGGCTCTAGTGAGTGTCAAATTTTTAGGGAAAGTTTACATCAAAAGTTATTTATGTATAAAATAGATAAACAACAAGGACCCAACGATACTGTATAGCACAGGGAACTATATTCAATATCTTGTAATAACCTATGATGGAAAAGAATCTGAAAAAGAATATATATATAAAAATAACTGAATCACTTTGCTGCACACCTGAATCTAATACAACATTATAAATCAACCATAGTTCAATCAAAAGAAAAAGGAAAAAAAAAAAGGCTCTTGCAATAGTCTTCCACATAGACTGTGGTTTCTTTTGCAAGATAAATTTCTTTTATATATATTTTCTTTTTCATATTTTTTCCATTATGGTTTATCACAGGATATTGAATATAGTTCCCTGTGCTACACAGTGGGACCTTGCTGTTTATCCATTCTTGCATCTGCTAATCCCAAACTCCCAATCCATTCCTCCCCTGCCCACCCTCCCCCTTGGCACAAGTCTGTTCTCTATATCTGTGAGTCTGTTTCTGTTTCATAGATAAGTTCATTTGTGTCATATTTTAGATTCCACATATAAGTGATATCATATGGTATTTGTCTTTCTCTGTCTGGCTTACTTCGCTTAGTATGATAATCTCTAGGTGCATCCATGTTGCTGTAAACGGTATTATTTCATTCTTTTTTATGGCTGAGTAATAGTCCGTTGTGTATATACACCACATCTTCTTTATCCATTCATCTATCAATGGACATTTAGGTTGTTTCTATGTGCAAGATAAATTTCTAACTGACTGCTAAAAAATTATCAAGTTATTGGAGGAAGGAGTCCAGCTGTATTTCCAAGTCTCCTTGTTTCTCTTTTCCCTCCTAATCTAAGCGGGAAGAAGAGAAAAGAAGAGTGGAGAGGAGGGGAGAGGGGAGGGGAGAAGAGGAGAGAGAGGGGAGAATATGTTTTGTCAAGTATAAATTATCTACCCCTCTCTGGACTTTGCTTTTGATCAATTGCTTAATCTCTGTTCATTAGGTCTCCTAACAACTACATGCAGTTTCTCTTTATACAGAGTCACAAGCTTAAACCAGGGGCTGTCAAATCCAGTTGTGAACCATAAATACCTGGGATCTCACCTCAAACAGGCTGTTCCTAAGCTCAAGCATGTATATTTTTATAAACTTCCCAAGTTATTATAAAATGTAATCAGATTTGGCAACATTCTTAAATCCAACCCAGTTCCAAAAACTTAATGTTAAATATTACATGTGATGAGTTCATAACAAGGTGATTTATAATGATTTTTCCAGTAAGATGTTTGGTTCCTATAAGCACTCCAGAATCCAGACATAGAAAGTTATATCAAACCAAGGTTATACAACCTGAGATTTCAAATTAATTTCTTACACATTCTTCACAAGTTAAATCTACATTCCATCAGGAGTAAGAAACAGAAGGGAAACATTATTTTCGAGGACTCTATCCTTAACAATAACATTTTCTTCTACCTTCTTGCGGTATCAAGTATGTTCATGGATTTTGGAATAGAACCACCTGGATTCAAATCCCTAATCTCCCATTTACTTTGTCAATTATATTGGCAAAGTATTCAAATTCTCTCAGCCAATTTCCTTATCCATAAAACACAGATTTTAATATCAAAACCTGTTAGGAATCCTTTGGTTGTCAGATTGAGAAAACCCAATTCAACTTAAATGATGAACGCAAGTTATTGGGTGAAAACACTAGAAGTAGAGTAGGCTTTAATTGAGGCTTAATCTAGCTGCTCAGTGAAATCGACAGAGTTCTAATTTCTTCCAGTTTTTCTTTACTGCCTTCTTTGGTGTTACTTTTACCCAAGGCTGACTCCCCTCAGCAGCTTCCACGCTTCCACATTCATATTTAACACGAAAAGAATGTCGCTCCAGACATTTTCGCAGAACATCCAGGATCCCTCTGTAAATTTCTCCTGTGATCTAATTGGTCCAAACTAGGTCACATGATCATCCTTAACTAATCACTGCAGCTGGGATTTGTTGATTGGCTTCAGTCTACAAGGGCTTATCCTGGAGATGGGGATGGGATCTGTGTCCCCCAAATCATTGGGGATATCCTTGGGGAAGAAATGAAAATCTGGGTACTATTATCAACAGAAAGGGAGAGAGAATATGGGTGGCCTAAAATAAAAAACATTCACTACCTTTCTACATAGGCATTTGTGAGGATTACAGAAAGTAATCTACCTAAAACATTAGTGTCTGGCACATGGTAATCACTCAGTAAAAGTTTACTATGATTATTACTATTCTTATTACTACTGTCAGCATCAATTAATGGGCCCAATGCATGGCAATGTTATTAAGCCCTGAATATCACCCAGAGAATATGGACATCTGCTTCTCATTTGTGGAAATGATGGAGGGGGACTTGATGCTTAAATCTCATTGAAGCATGCTTTTCTTAACCACATGTGGTTAAGCGTAATTGTTGAGCATGACAAAGTACGAAAGTTCTGGGAAACACTGACCGCTTGTCCGTGTTCATAAAGCTACGTTTCACCACCAGAAAGGATGCCTTTATCCCTGCTCTGGACATCCCCTTGTAGAATTCCTTCTAGGAATGGGACCTGCACACAGAGACCCATGTTGACTTTCACATCCTGCAGGCAAAGAATGTGAAAAACTGATCCGATTTAGTCACAACTCTAACCTTTGAAATGCACTGCCTTTGCTAGCCATTCCTTTTCCTTGTGTTTTTACACTATAGTAAAGGAGGTGGAGGTATGAGTTGGTGAAGGGAGAAGAGTGAAGAGGAAATTTGGACAAGTTGTAACCATCCATGCCCAAACATTCTGTGTAGGCAGGCTGGCCCATTTAAACCAAAGCAAATCTAAAACTACCCTGAATTAGAAAAGAGCTAGGGTTCCCACGGATTGCTCATGTACTCTGCTCCAGCCAATGTGGACTTGTTTTTTTCTAGAAAAGCACAGAAGAGGCATAACTAAGGGGCCAAGTGTGAGTTACACTCCTCTGCAAAAACCAGGGCCCTGCCTACATCCTCCAGTGCTCATTTGCTTGGGTTGAGGAAGAGAGCACCTAAGAGGAAATAATCCCTACCTATTGCTAGGACCCCCAAGGGCTTGCCGTGTGGTTTCTACAAAAATCCTTTCATCCCTCTGTGCCTTTGTCCTGTCAGCCATGAATGAGGCGCCCTTCTCGCAGTAGACATTATTTCCAAATAGAACATTCTACACCAGTGCTTCTTAATTGAGTGTGTACCAGTAAAACCCAGGAGGGGGCTTTAAAATTTTAGATGCTGGGGCCACACCCCACAACTACTAAATCAGAATTTGTAAGTGAGAAACACACACACATATATATATATATATATATATATATATATATATATATATATATATATATGACACGTATATATATATGACCTTTAAAGGCATTTCTTATAAATATATCCTCAGTTTAAATATAAATCACTATAGAAATAATGTAACGGGCCCAAGTATTATAAACATGTGTGTTCCATAAAAGAGAAATTCTATACATTTCTTATTTGACTCCCATTTAAAAAGAACTAGTCTGCTTTTAAATTCTTTTACTTTATTGTATCCCTAAAATGGCTAATAATAAATTGATTCCATAAATGGAGAATTCCAGAATTAAATCCTATGTAAAAAGATAAAAGCACAGGAAGGATGTACCTTATTTACGTGCTGCCTAAGGTTATATACCTGTCACAGAGGTGATATCTCTTTACAAATAAAAGCAAAGAAAACAATAAGTAGGATATGTTGGCTCTTATTAGACTAAACAAAATTAAGAGCAGGCTTTAAAAAAATCATACTCTTTTTATTAGAGAGAGAAAGCTTCAGACCAAAGAAAGAAAAAGGAAAAGGAAAGCAGGGGCATTAATTCTGATCTCCTAATTTAATTCAGATATATAGTAATCCAGAGGGGACCGTATTTTAAAAATTAGCTACAATGTGTGAAATGCACTAATTCCATTTTATAAAAGTTTTATTTGAATTACAATGAAAAGGAACCCAAAAAAGGGTGGGAGGGAAATCTTTGCTAATATTAATTAATTAATGATACGCTAAATTTTAGAGAGAGGGAAGGCATAAATGTGTAAATGATAATTTCTTGACTCTTATTGGTAACTGTGTACATGAAAATTCTGTTTTTGTGTGGTCTACATTATACACCCCAGTTTTTGCAAGCAAATTAGAAACAGATAAGCCACAAAAATCAAATGACTACAGGTTAATCTATTTTGATGTGAGTTCTTACAAAGAAAAAGTGGACCATTTTCCCAAAAGATGTTCTTGATGTGTAAGACCTCACTAAGCCTCTCCTGTTCCAATCAGAAGGCAAGTCCTAGAAAAGAATGGAGATAATATTACCTTCCCCCATTCACGTTATCAGTTAAAGAAAAGCAGCAGAAGTGAATTCAACATATTGCAAACATTTATCATCCCACACGGGTGTGACTATGCACTCTTCTACTTGGTTGACTAATCACTGTGTTTTATCATTCAGGCTATGACTATCTTTACCCAGCAGGAACGTCACAAAAAAAGGAGCCAGCACGAAAGAGACAAGACAACTGAGGAAGAATACAGAAAAAATGTGACATTCCTGGAACAAAGAAGAGGACAGGATTAGAGAAATCTAATTAGAACACGAGGTCAGCATTTCCCTAAGTCTGTTCTCTGGAATGCTTGTCCCAGGAGAGGTTCAAACAGTAATAGGTTCCATGGCCAAATGGGTTGGAGAAACCTTGCATTATCTCTCCCCCGCTTTCCTTGGAGATTCACAAGAAGATGATATTCTTGGTTTAAGCCAAGTGACTCACAAATTTATTCAGCTGTGGAACTTTTTAGACCTCCTGGCACCCACAAATAGTCCACGGAGCTAGTGTTCTGTAGAACGCACAGTAACCACTGAAGCCGCCAACATAAGACTGGTGCTTTAAGGTAGCCCAGGAAAGGAACAATGCTTCAGAGATAAGCTGAAAATAGGGATTCTCATGGTTTTCCATTTCTGTGGGAGACAATGGCATGTGTATGGAAGGAAAGGGGCAAGGCCATGTTCTCAAATGAAATTCCACACATGAAATGAGTGAGTCATTGAAAAATTCAAGAATTCTCAATTTGAATTCAACTAAAAGAAGAAGAGATGTTAAAGACACATCACCCCCCTCTACTTTAAAAGATGAAATATATTTGGACTGTATTTCACCATCACAGTGGAGGAGGAAAAGAATGTACACACACCAGAAAGGTTACAGTACTAATGTATGTTAGCATCTCTGATGCTCCAGGCTTTCGGTTGTTCCCTCTGTGTGGCTAATCTCATAGTCATCAAAACAATTTTAGTAAGTGAACATTATTATCCCTATTCAGACTTCAAAGAGAGTAGGTGAACTTTCACTACTTTGTGAAGTATTATGGAAAGGTGAAAAAATATGGGCAAGAAAGAAGCAGAAAAATAGGAAGGAAAATTCCTAACTTTGCATAAAGAGGGATGCAGAGAAGCATTATCCACTCAGGGAAGGAGTAAGGTTGCAGAGGTTATGAAGAAGGCATGCTAATAGCCCACCACAGCAAGGGTTTTTGCAATGCACTGGTGTATCACCACTCAACCTAAGTAACCCGTACATGGAAGATGCTGCATGATGAGTTAGTCCCCAGGGCCTTCTTGCAGTATCACCATCAAGTCTGTTTTACTAGTCAGTCAGTCAAAGCAAGAGGAAGGGAAGAAAGTTCGGGACTTCTCTGAACTCACAACAAATCAAGGACAAACCCAGGATTGGATGGCTGATAATAACTGAACATGAATTGTAGGAATCCAGGGTTAGGTAGTGGGTCTAGGAGACTTGAGGAGTGAAGAACTACTCATGACTAACAAAATAATCAAGACGGTACGTGGAGGGAAAAGCAAGAAAAGAAAAGATGACATGGGGAAGCAGGATCAGACTTTTCCATATTCAATCCAACCTCACGTGGAATCTCTAAGGACAGTCATTACTGAATGGACCCCATTTCTCCATCTATCAGTGAGGAAAAGTCTTATGCTGCCTGTCTTATCCACATACTGATAGATTTGGGCATTTTAGGGTGTTTTACTTAGTTTCAACTATTTGTGAATTCAGAAATCTTTGGGTTACCTGTGAGAGAAAATCTTGCTCAAACTGGTTTAAGAGAAAATAAGTTTAAATTTAAATAAAATTTAGTTATTTCATTGAAAAGTTCAAGAAAGAATGATTTCTGGCCCAGTTAATCCCAGGATCTCACATGGCTCAAGTCACACTAGCCTTCCCCCTCTCTCTTTCCTCCCCACTCTTTTATCTCCATCTCTGCATTTATTTCCAGTTCCATCTCTTTCTCTCTCAGTCCCACCTTCCCCTCTCTGTTGACATCATTCTCAAGCAGGCCTTCTCCACTAGGGACCTCAGATATCTCCAGCTCTCATTACTTTGATAGCTGTATATCCAAGTGCAAAACAGAAACAAATCAGACATTTACAAAACAGAAACAGACTCAGACATAGAAAACAAAATTATGGTTACCAAAGGGGAAAGAGGTGGGGGGGATAAATTAGGAATCTTCTCTTTCCCAAAAATGCTAACAAAAGTCTTAGCTTTGATGAAAACTCTAATTTGAAAAGATACAGGCACTCCAATGTTCATAGCAGCCCTATTTACAATAGCCAAGACATGGAAGCAACCTAAGTGCCCATCAACAGATGAATGGATAAAGAAGTTGTGATATATATATATATATATGTAATGGAATATTACTCCTCCATAAAAAAGAATGAAATAATGCCATTTGCAGCAACATGGATGGGTCTAGAGATTATCATACTAAGGGAAGTAAGTGAGACAGAGAAAGGCAAATATCAAATGATATCACTTATATGTGGAATCTAAAAAAAATGATACAAATGAACTTATTTACAAAACAGAAATAGACTCAGAGATAGAAAACAAACTTATGGTTACCAAAGGGGAAAGGGGTGGGGGGATAAATTAGGAATCTGGGTTGAACAGATACACACTACTGTATATAAAATAGATAAACAACAAGAACCTACTGTATAGCACAGGGAACTCTATACAATATAGAGACAAGACGACTGAGAACAGTAGAGAAAAATGTGACATTCCTGGGACAAAGAAGAGGACAGTGTAAACCTGTGATAAACCATAATGGAAAAGAATATGAAAAAGAATATATATATATATATATATATATATATATATATATATATATATATATATATATATATATAACTGAATCACTTTGCTGTACACCTGAAACAAACACAATATTGTAAATCAACTATATTTCAGTTAAAAAATCGAAAAAGAAAAGTCCTGGCTTTGAGTCATATCAGTTGAAGTCACGTGCTCATCTCTGCAACAAGCTCAGTGTCCAGAGACTGGAATGTGCTGATTGGTCACCTGTGCTCCCCCGAAGCTGAGAGGTGGGTCAGTCCCTCCACAGCCACGGACTGAAGACAGAAGAGGGGCTTCTCCAAAGGAAAGAAGGCAAATTGGTGCTGAGCAGGCAGAGTAACACATGTCCACTAAGGCCAAGGCAGTCTTTTAAAATTTAAGAGGGCTCAAATTTAAAGCACTTGGGCCTTGCTATTGGCTGGTGAAACGTATATCAAAGCACTGTGGAACCATAAAGAGGAGGAAGCAATTTGTTCTCCATAGAAGGGAGCAGGAGGAGGTGCCCTTTGAGTTGAGGTTGGAAGGAGGCGTAAGCCTGTGACAGAGGCAGTTAGCGCTCCCAAAACAGGTCCTGTTCTCTGAATATTCTCACCCAGGGGCTTTGAATGGAAATGACAGTCTTCCAGGCAGAGAGAGGTAAAAAGTTAAAAGCTAATGTGTCTCATCCTTTTCTCCCTTCCCCTTTGGCAGCATCTGTGGAAGCTGTGTGTTGAAACTGTACAGCCTCAAGATCGAATCCTTGGGTCACCTCCTGGAAGAGAGCCACCCAGTAACTATGCCCCACCCACAATGACCTTGCCTGGGTGAGAAAACCTCTGTTACGGTATATCACTGAGACTTAGGGTTAAGATAACATCGCCACTCGGGATCTGTTTTATGTTTCTGAACTCTTGTCACATACATAGTGAACTTCATCAATTTCATAAACTTCATCTCAGCAGTTCTGTTCTGCTCTATATGTCTTTCTTTCTCCTTGGACCATTGAGTGAGCTATTCAGGTCATGTTCTTGTGGTGATGGGATAGGCACATGAAAGCAAATGAAAATGTACAAGGCCCTCTGAGGCCTATGCTGAGAATTGATACACTGCCATTTCTGCCCTGGTGCCATTAGCCAAAGCAAAGTCACATAGCCAACCCCAAAGTCAAGGGCAGGGGAAATGCACTGCACCCATGACAAAGTGATGGAGATGGTGTGAATCTTAGGGAAGGCAAAGATTTGGGACCAAAAATTCCATCTACCCCTTAGGTATCTTTCACCATGGAGACTCCTGAAAGCCTCAGAAGACATCTGTGGGGAATGTCAAGATACTCCTGGACTATGAAATGAAAGATAACCAACCTTCAGAATTCTCCTCATTTGGGAAGTTCAAAGGCCACAAGTGTCTCTCTCAGCCTCCCCAGCATTCTCTGCCCATTGACATCTTTTCTCCACATTGTAAACACCAGGATTAGTTCTGTTACCCACAGATCAGGAGTTTGTGTCTTTATTTACCCTGGTGACAAGAAAGGTGATGGAAATAGGACATAAGGAAAGCTGCTTTTTCATTTGCACTACTTCATTTGTTTTGTATTTATAAGAGATATAGCCCAAGGAAAGCTATAAATAAGAGGTTAGAAACAGCTTGAGGGGCTGGTGATGGAATCACAAATCACCAGGGTTACATCTTCATCTCTATCCTGATGTAGAAACTTTATAATTGCCAACATATATTTATCTCTGCTCGGGCTACACCATTTGTATATCAGAAGCTAAAAGAAAGTGACCTCAACTTTCCTAAAACGTCTACAAAGTTTCATACTAACTAGCCCAAATCTAGTTGGAGTGGCTCCACTATTTCTTATCCTGTCGAAGGCAAAGCTGGTCCTGCCAGGGCTTCTGTTTATCTGTTTCCATGTGTCCTTTTTCTGCTCTTGTTTTTGTGTAAGACCCCCAAGTGAGCCAGAATGCAATGTGAGGGTTGAGGCCACCAGTCTACTTACCCTAATATAAATTCTTACCAATTGATTCCCTTCATGATTTACAGTATAAAGTGGGACGCTATGGGCAAAGAGAGCATTGCCTCCAAAATACCTCACTTAAAATGCACCTAACTGTCTGAAACAAATTTATTTATCTTCCCCATTAGGAAAAAAAAAAAAATTTCATTGTCAGATCACTGTGTTGCTGCTATGGGTTTGAGAGGATGAGAAACACATTCTGTTGGAAAGATAAACCCAGATGCCAGAAGGTTTGATTTGGTAGAAATAGAGGCAGAGGGCTCTCAATGGACCAAAGCTGAATGGAGATGCCTAGTGGGGCACACAGGGAAGGGAGGATAGACTAGGACAAGGAGGCACAACAAATAAAAATAAAATCTGCTGAAGACAGAAGTAGATTTTGTTTCTTCGCCATATTGCTTAGACCTTATCCTAAAAACTGGATTCACCCTAGTAACCAGCACTTGCTGAGCAGTTGATCTAAGCCAGAGTCTGTGCTTGGTGTGTTACATGCCCCATAGCATTTATCATTATCCTATTTTCAGATCAGGAGACTGAGGCTGGAGAGAGAGTGAGTGACTTGCCTAAGGCCTCACAGATAGAAGTTGATGGGCTGGGAGACAGAGATGGCACAGGATGTAACCAAAGCCGTCTGCCTCTTACCTCAAGAATGTAACCACTGTACTGTGTTTCCTTCATTCCCTTTAAAGAAATGAACTGACCTGGCTATTGGGGTGATAAGGAAGAAGACACAAGAGGAAAAGCAAACAACAACAAAAGAAATATCAAACAGATAATGAGAGAGAAAAAATACTGAACTTGGACTTCGTCCTGGCTCTGCCACTTAATGATTTGAAAGACGAGGCAGATTCTCTGGGCCCCAATGCCTTGCACAAAAAGCTTGCAAACAGTATTGTGGGATGTTCAATGAGACTTTTTCTGTTGCCCAGAATTGATGACAGGCCAGTAAGTAGAGGACAAAGAGGGGTCAAGTACCCCACATTCTAAAGACAGCCGTAAATGATGGGGCCCAGATATCCACTACAGGAATGACTAAGAGGCAGGCAAACAGTCTTTGCTACCTTCAGCTATCATCGGTAAAATGATGTCAGCATCCCACCCCATCACCTTGGCATTCACCATTTCCACACAGTCCATCGGCTTTCTATAAACAGGACCTGCACCTCTTTGCCTGTGAGCTTTCTCCTCCACAGGAGCATATGGTAGCCCAGAAGTACAGAGAGGGGTCCTTTCTTCCAGAGCAGCCTTTAGTTAAGGATGGAAAGGAATTGGTAGGAAAACAAACCAGCATCCTTGTCTTCAGGATAGATATGAAGACATGGAAACCTCCATGAAGTTTCACCTGCTTTTCTCTCATTTGGAAATGTCACCTTACATGCTAGGAAAACTTAAATCCATCATAATAGGATTAGCTAAGCTGTTGCAACAAGTAACCCTAAATCTCAATAACTTACCACAACAGAGGTTTTTCTCACCCATGCAAAGATCACTGTGGGTGGGGAATCTTACTGGGTGGCTGTCTTCCACGCGGTCAACCAAAGATTCCATCTCGAGGCTCCACAATTTCAACACACAGCTTCCACAGACGCTGCCAAAGGGAAAAATGGATGATACACACTGGCTTTTAGCTGTCTTTGCCTGGAGGCTTGGCACTCCATTCAAAGCCCATTGGACAGAACAAGTCACGTGGCACCAACCTAACTGGCCACTCCTACTCCCCTATCAAGCCCCAGCTCAAAGAGCACCTCCTCCATGAAGAACTGCATGATCATCCGGCCTCCTTCCAAGGACAGCAAAGAGCTTTATCCTCCTTTATGCTTCCCACAGCCATTGACACATGTCTCTAATTCATGCTTCTCAGATTGCTTTGTAATTTTGCTCTCCCATTTTTCTGTGAGCCCCACAAAAGGAAAAAAAAATAAAGCTCGTTTCTTTTCTTGTCCCCATGATAGTGCCAGGGAAGTAGCTAGGGTTCAAGAAATGTTTAGTGAATGAATGAATGAATGGATGAATTATGGCTTCATAACTAGCTATGACCTTGCAAGTTTCCTGCTGTATCTAATCACAGGACATGCAATCAGATCTCCACAAAACCATCCTTGACTCTTCTGATGTGGAAATGCTCCTTGATTACATTTCTCCCCTGGGTATGGCAAGGAACCAAAGTCAAGGAAATAGCAGATAACAGTAAAAACCTAGGATCAGGAGCCTTGAATTAGCACAATAGGACTTGGATGCCAAACATAGGTCAGGAATAAAAACTGGACCTCCAGGCACTAACGTGTTCTCCAACACGGCTGTGGTCCCCGCCCCCAGGCTCCACCAACACACAGAGTGCCCAGAACAAAGCCCCTAGGGCACCTGGCGTTTCCAAGGCCACAGTCCAAACCTTCACAAGAAACCAGATGAGCCAAGCTGATCCCCAACTGGCAAGAAGGAAGGAAGGAACTAGAGATTTCTCAGCTGAGGAGCCTCTGAGAAAAGCAAAAATGTAAGCTTCCTAAGATTCATCGCTCCTGCCATATGCTGTGACTTTTCCATTCATACCAGAAATTGTGGGAATTTCAGCTTCCAAATATAACATTGAGAAATTAACTAAGAGTTTATAAATAAGTCCTGACTCAGAGCAGGGCCCTTGTTAATGTTCTTCAGGCTCTGTGGGAATTGATGCCCCAACCAAGGCCCTTACTTTTGGGGATACTCCCCGCCAAGAAGGAGGTCCTCACTGCCCTTCTACGACCTTGTTACTGTCATCCTCGCCACCTCTGTATCAGACTACATACTCTCTGGGACTCTCAGCTTGTGCCAAAAATCAACCAAGATTGTGCCAAGACAAGAGCTGGGAGAAGGACATGGAGGATGGGGATATGGGAAGTATAACAGAAAACTGAAGCAGAGCAGGCTTTGTGCTTTGGTCAAAGCAGGGCCACCCCTCCGGTATGTGGGGTCCTTGACTGTATAAGCAACTTGAGTCACCCAGAATTAAAGTGTCAGCACCATTCTGGCAGCCTGGCCTCACCTAACCCTGCAAAAGACATACTGTTCTTTCCAACATGAGCAATATTCTTGCCAGCCTGCCCTTCTGGAACCAGGCCCCTAAGAAACCCCACAGGCACAAATCCTAGAGCACAGGGCATCTGGTCAACCTGACATTGGGGTTAAGGATCAGAGACAGCCCTGAGGAAAATGTTCTGCTCTGGCTGCAGAGCAACCCGCTGAGATGGTTATATAATTGGAGAAAATTTGAGTCATAGAAAAATATGAAAAAAGATAATAAATGTCACCTATAATATTTCCACCCAGGATTACCCACTGTTGAAATTTAACTCTGTTTAAAACTAGTATTTTTTTCTATGGCTATATAATTTGCTTAGACTCAGGACTAGCTATGTAATTTGCTGGGCCTAGTGCAAATGAAAAGGTGGGACCCCTTGTTTAAATTTTACTTAGACTTTTAAGGCAGTGACAGGAAAGTATTAAACAGAAGGGCCCATCTGAGCATGGGGCTCTGTGTGACCTCACAGGTCACAGCCCATGAAGCCAGCCCTGACCGCTGGCCTGGGCTGGTCCCAGGCACCATAGGAGGACCTAGGAAATTCTGAGGAAGGTGCTCTGCAGTGTGTGTCCCCTCAAACATGGGGGCGAGGACAGGGGTCATCCTTACCTGGGTCTAAATGCAGTACTGTGAGAAGATTACAGAGATAAGGGACACGTTTCAAGGTGATTTACCACTGTGTCCCCAAATGTCAAGAAACTCATGATAGAAAAGGCTAAGTAATTTATGAGACACTTAGCAGGCAGAATATTACACAGTCACCAAAAATGATGTTTACAAGAGGCTTCTAATAACACAGGGCAAAATTATTGTAATATAATGTCAAATGAAGTAAATATAATCACCATTATGTGAATATGTATGAACAGAAAAAAAATAGTTTTAAATAGAGTAAAATTTCAACAGCTGGAAATATTTCAAATTTCCTAGGTGGAAATATTATAGGTGACATTTATCTTCTTTATATTTTCCTATGACTCAATTTTCTCCAATAAACAAGTACGGATATTATAAAGAAAACAAAATTCCAAAAATATAAGTGAAATATAGGTACAAATTCTACCTATACATGGTATATCAAGACCTTTCACTTCTGATGAGTTCTAGAAACATTTTATTAGGAAGTTTTGCAAGAAGTGGACTTATGCTATTCAGTGTTCTTTAGGAATTTCCCTGGTGGTGCAGCGGTTAAGAATCCGCCTGCCAATGCAGAGGACACGGGCTCGAGCCCTGGTCTGGGAAGATCCCACATGCCTCGGAGTAGCTAAGGCCATGCGCCACAACTACTGAGCCTGCACTCTAGAGCCCGCGAGCCACAACTATGGAGCCTGCGAGCCACAACTACTGAGCCTGCAGGCTGCAACTACTGAAGCTTGAGTACCCTAGAGCTCGCGCTCCGCAACAAGAGAAGCCACTGCAATAAGAAGTCCGTGCACCACAATGAAGAGTAGCCTGGGCTCACCACAACTAGAGAAAACCCGCACACAGCAACGAAAACCCAACACAGCCAAAAAAAAAAAAAACAGTGTCCTTTAATTGCTAAATGGTAGGAAAAGTAAAATATTATTTTACCTAATACTGATTTCTGCAACTCATTTTTTACATGATAATATTAAACACTAAAATATATATATAGTTATTTCCATGCCAATTTACCTAATGTCAACCCATCCTCTTCTGTCCCTTGTAAGGGGTTTTGTCACTGCTCTAGATATGGGAGTTAATGTTATTGACAATAATTGAGGGCCTGGAAGACAGATGTTTAGATACAGATGTAGCAAAGTAAAAAACTATATACTCCAAGATATACTAAAATTGTAACTTTCTGTTTCTCTATTTCTGACCTTTATTTCCTCATGATCTCCTTCACTCCATTACCACAAAATTATTAGATCAGAGCGTGCCTTAGTCAGTTTGTGCTGCTATAACAAAAATACCATAGACTGGTTGACAAACAACAAACATTTATTTCTTACAGTTCTGGAGGCTGGGAATCCAAAATCAAAACCCTGGCAGATCCAGTGTCTGGTGAGGACCTACTTCCTGTCTTGTAGACAGCTGTCTTCTGGATGTATCCTCACAGGACAGAGCAGAGGGAGGGGAAAGGGAGTGGAGGGGAGGAAGAAAGCAAGCTCTCTCTGTCTCTTCTTCTAAGGGCACTAATCCCATCAAGAGGACTCCACCCTCGTAAACTAATTACCTCCAAATGTCATCATGTTGGGGATTAGGGCTTCAACATATGAATAGGGCAGGGGGGTGGGGTTGGTGGAACAAACATTCAGTCCACAGCACGGGTGAAAGAGAAGTTGATTTTGCCAATTAAAGACTACTCAGTCTCTGCTAGTTTAAAGCAGTCTTGTTCAGATTTGCTCAGTATAAACTCAAATTTTCTGATGCCCTTTACTCACAAAAGCTCAACTGAGAGAAATAAGAGACATGGAGGATCTCTTAAAAGTTAATCAGAATATTGATTCCTCTAGATGCAATGCACCTGATCTACAGAGTAAGCAGAAGATAAGAATTAATCAGGAGACATTGTTCTGGCATGATATCAAGTGTTTTTGCTGACCTCTGCTCTGACATTACCCTACTGGTCTATTTGAAGGAAGGTATAAGAAACACCCTACAGGAGACTTATTTGGGGACTTATGTAGGGACAGTGAAGACTAGGTGTCAATTAGGAAAACCCACAAGATACATTTCTCTCAGAAATGTTCACTAGAAATAGTTCTTCTGTTTTGTCTTCAGGATATACTCTGATCATGGAAAGTATCATGGTTTCCTCTCTGTTTTGACTGGTGTGAAGCTTAGAGCCAAATTTATAGCTCATCTCTAATATGTGTATAATTTATGATATGTGTTTTTTTCACTAACCTTACATTTAGTTCAATGGACTTTTCCTATCCTACCCTTATTTTTTTTCTTGGTCCCAGTTTCCTCACTACTTAGTTTCTGTCTAATTATATATACTCTGTAAACCACCTTAAAATTGTTCTAAAACAATGAAGGACTCCATGAATATTCAGCACCCTCACAGTTACAGAAACACTCTGTCTTTTAGGATCCTCTTGTACGTGCCTCTATTGAAGACTTTTATAACGTGACTGTCTCTCCCACTGGATCATACTCCTAGAGAGAATAAACTATGTCTTACTATTTGACACCTGGCATGTAACAGGCAGTTGAAAATCATGTTTGCTTGAGTGAATGAGTGCAAGGATGGGGGAATGCTTTGAAAATGATTGAAAAATATGCAAAAGTGACTTACATTGTGGTATTCGTTGCACATGACAGTTTGCTTTAAAATATTGTGATCATGTTATTATGTCTATAAAAAAATAGGATAAATTTTTAACATCAGGTTCTTCAGTGTAATTCACAAAGTCCTGTTCTGCAAGTGACTCTCTGGCTGGAAACATGTTTGAGGCTCTTTATTCCTTGGGAATGCAAACATGGAACTCCCAGAAGCAGGTCCTATTGAACAAAATCTGCTGTCAACTCCAAGAAGATCCTTTTCTTCAAGCCACAAAGTCTTTTTTTTAAATTATTTTATTTATTTATTTATTTATTCATTCATTCATTCATTTATTTATTTATTTTTGGCTGTGTTGGGTCTTCGTTTCTGTGTGAGGGCTTTCTCTAGTTGCGGCAAGTGGGGGCCACTCTTCATCGCAGTGCGCGGGCCTCTCACTGTCGCGGCCTCTCTTGTTGCGGAGCGCAGGCTCCAGACATGCAGGCTCAGCAATTGTGGCTCACGGGCCTAGTTGCTCCGCGGCATGTGGGATCTTCCCAGACCAGGGTTTGAACCTGTGTCCCCTGCATTGGCAGGCAGATTCTCAACCACTGCGCCACCAGGGAAGCCCCAAGCCACAAAGTCTTTAAGCAAAAATGCCCTCGTGTTTGAGTTAATGCAAAACAAGCAAATATTTTCCACAGGGAAACTAGCATAGTCTGGAAGTATAGATTTTACTCAGAAACCCCCTCAGTGACCATGAAAGCATCACCCCCCAGTAAGTCCTAAATGCAAGGCTTCTGAGCTCTCTGGGCTGTGTGAAAGTTTTTGCTGTCTTAACTGCCATAATACTAGACAATGACTTACATTTGCATAGTAGTTGACAGCCTCCAAAACTCCTTATCAGGTTCCCAATGCAAAAGTGATAGTTATTTTCTAAGCATTTGCCTTGTGCCAATCTCTAGGGTAAGCGCTTTACCTATATTAAGCAGAGGAAACATTGATTTGTATTAATAATCACCCTTTCTCCTAGCTGCAAAGGAGAATCAATTCCCAGGTCCCCTCTTAGTGCTGAGAGAAAATGATGGGTGGGGATGCAAATGAGGATGCTCCTGAAGAGCTGGTCATTGCAAGTTAAGAGAGACAGGAAGACCCCTAAGGAAGGAGGAGCTGGAACAGCAGAGGGGGACAAGAGAGACTATGGAAAGAAAGGTCTGCAGTCAGAAAAGAGAAGGGATGGGCTTCCCTGGTGGCGCAGTGGTTAAGAATCTGCCTGCCAATGCAGGGGATACAAGTTCAAGCCCTGGTCTGGGAAGATCCCATATGCCACGGAGCAACTAAGCCCATGCACCACAACTACTGAGCCTCTGCTCTAGAGCCTGCGAGCCACAACTACTGAGCCTGCATGCCACAACAACTGAAGCCCACGTGCCTAGAGCCTGTGCTCTGGAACAAGAGAAGCCACCGCAATGAGAAGCCCGCGCACCACAACGAAGAGTAGCCCCCGCTTGCTGCAACTAGAGAAAGCCCACGTGCAGCAACGAAGACCCAACGCAGTCAAAGATAAATAAATAAAATAAATAAATTTATAAGAAAAAAAAAGAAAAGATAAGGGAGCCCGAGGAAGAGGTGACAGCTGCTGGGAAGAAAGAGAAGAAAGGTCTAGACGTGACAGCCGGGGAGCTTCATGCCGTGGTGTGGAGTGTAACTCTTACATGAAATCAGGACAAAAACCCAAGTGAGTTACGTGTGAGGAATTAGGATTCTAAAACGCACCTGGGTTCCACACATATTTTACTTTTTCTCTTCGCAAGATTCATTACTCTGTACGTGGTGTCAGCAAACCCCAGCCCCTGGACTGAATCTGGCCAGCCTGGTTTTGCAAAATCAGGTTTTATCGGAACACAGATAGACACACCCATTAAGAACTGATTAAGCTGCTTTCATACTCCAAGAAGGCGGAAGAAAGGAGTGGCAAGAGAGTTGCACCCCTACTGCCCACAAAGCCTAAAATGCTTACCTTCTGGCCCTTTACAGACAGTTTACCAACCCCTGCTCTCTACTCCTAAATGTGAAATATAGACGTATCAATGCAAGGGAAAGTATTTTATCAGGCTGAGAGTGTTGGGGAAATTTAGAGTCAGCAAAACTGAGTTCACTCCTTGGCCAAATTTTCCCATCTGTAAAATCGGTTTAATAATACAAACTTCACAGTTATAAGGAGACTCAACTGTGAAAGTTATTTTTTAAAACATGCTTTGTAATTCATAAATATAAAAGAAATGTCAGATATTGCTGACAATGGCTCACAGGTGGCTCAAAATTTGTAAATGGTAAACACTACAGAAGCCTCAGGTACTGTTGATATACATACATATCACATTGCTGATATACATAGATATACAGATGGATAGGTAGATAGACAGGTAGATGCATAGATAGATAGATAGATCATCCACCACGATGTTCTTGGGCAGGAAAGGGCTGAACAAAGAGTCCTGTAAAGGTTATTGAAAAGACACTTGATCTTTCTTCTCTAGAATTACCAGTATACCACTTTTTGTCTTAAAAGTTCCTAACAAATGTTTAGTTTGAAATTTTCCTATGTGATCACTTTCCATTTCCATGAAGCCCATCAACTTTGAATTTCATCCACAAATAGGAAATCAGCCAGGCAGAATAAATATGAGGATGCCATACAACAGCTGTAAAGCAAGGTTTAGGTGCAAGCAATGAAAATGAAGCCATCACAATGACTTAACCATGAGAAGACTAAAGCATTTCAGTCTTTCAATGAATTAAAGGGTGTTCATAAAGTCCTGTTGTTTTTTGCTTTTTTTTTTGACTTTCAGAGCTTCAGTTGTAGTTGTGATAAACAATTCTCCAATGGCATTTGAAGGCAAATTCATAAATGCTTTTAGGACCACTAGAACACAGCTCAGCATAACCACCATTCCTCATGACATGAGGTTTGGATGCTCTGTTTACTGTTTCAGGCCCTTGAAGACTTACTGCCTTAAATTCCATCATGAAATACAGTTTTGTTGCGTCAACAAAGACTTTAACATGTCCCTATAAAACATGATAGATCAGGTGAACAAGTAGCCAAGCAATTGATCCACCTTTTTCTAAATGGCATTTAAGGGCTCATTCATTAAAGTTTTAGGATAGCTAGAATAGATAATTATACACTTCCACTTGACCATCCATCTTCCCTGTTGCCCATTTGCTCCTGAAAGATACAACTGTCTCCTCATTGATTTGTCATTGATGAAATCCATTTCTGTAAACTTCGTCCAGTAGAGGTTAAAACGTGCGTTGCACTGGTACAAAGCATAGAATTTTCATCTCACAACAGACATTGACTTCAATTTGCTAGCCATCTAGAAGTTATCATTGCCGTTATAATTGCCCTGTTTTGTTTATTGGGCTTGGAAAGAAGAATAAATTGTGTATTATGGAGTTATCCTGAACTACTTGAATTAATTTGCTTTTAAATAGTATTCAGAGGGTTTTTAGCATACCTTTGACCTAAGGCGTTAAAGGTAAAAAATGTACAATAAATTTATGATGACCTGTATTTGTAATTACCAATGTTGGTTCAGAATTCCTTCTTATCTCAGAATTACCTTTTCTCAGGGTACTCTCTCAAATGGAGGAGAAGAGGGAAGAATCATAAAAAACTCAAAATCATCTTTTAGTGCAATGAACAGCTGTTCCCAAACATGGCTGCCCATTAGAATCATCTGTGAACTAGGAAAAATTCAGATTCTTAAGTCCACTTGAACCAATCAAATCAAAATCCCTGCAGGGTTAGATCCCAGTCATTTTTAATTTTAACAAAGCATGCAGATGAGTCTTTCCCAGCCAGTTCAACACCAGACTAGAAACTGCTTTGGGGAACAACTGATTCAAACAACACCACATGGCCTGTCCTCATGCCAATGGACTGAGCTTGTGCTGTTGGAAAAAGCATTAAAGGTTCTTGAAAAGACAAAGGTCGGAAATTAAATTAAAAATTAATACATGAGACCTCTATGGATGAGAGTATATAATTATATTAAAGTACATAAAAGATCAAAGTAAAACAAGAGACAGTTCATGCTGTTGAATAGGATGTTTACTTCAAAAAGATGTCAATTCTTCCCGAATGCACTTCCAATTATTATTCTAAAATGTATATAAAAGATACTCATGAATAGCTAAGTCAACCCTGCAATTAAAGAGAAAATATGAGGAGGGTGCTGACCCTACCAAATATTAAGGCATATAATAAAAACACAGTAATTGAAAGTAACATGGTAGCGGTACAAGAACAAACAAGTAGGCCTATGTGAGAAAATGGACAGTTGAGAGTGAGACCCATATATAAAAGGAAATGTGTTTGTACAACCCAAATCCATGGGGAAAAATTAGCCTATATAATACATGAAGTTGGGAAACTGGTTCACTATATGCAGAAAAATAAAACTGGATCCCTACCTCACACCACATGCAAGGTAGACATCAGGTGGATTAAAGGTAACAGATTTAATAATGTCAGAGATCATCTTTAGGATCTAATGGTGAGGAAGAACCTCTTAAACAAAACCCCAAAAGCACAAACTATCAGGACAAAATTAATTAAATTCCATCAAAATTAAGGGGATCAGTGCAAGGTAGGGAATGATGGACAAAGTTAACAGACAAGTGACACTGGGAGAAGATAGTGCCATGTCCAAAACTGTTGAGGAACTAGTATGTAGAACATGTTTTTTTTAAAAAAGAAAAGAAAAAGAGGAAAAGAGAAAGCTCTTACAAATCAACAAAAAAAAACTTTACAAACCTCAATAGAAAAAATGGGCAAAAGATATGAATAGGCAATTACCAAAAAAGAAAACACAGAGTCTGAGAAATACATAAAAAGAATTCAGGCTAATTAATAATGAGAGAAAGGTAAATTACAACTATGAGATGTCACTTAATACCATTTGATTGGTAAATATTAAACACCAGTAGGGAATGTAAATTGGTGCAGCCACTATGGAGAACAGTATGGAGGGTCCTCAAAAAGCTAAAAATAGAGCTACTATATGATCCACCAATCCCATTCCTGGGCATGTATTCAAAAAGGACAAAGACTAATTCAAAAAGATACATGCACCCTTATGTTAATAGCAGCACTAGTCACAATAGCCAAGACATGGAAGCAAACTTAATGTCCATAGACAAATGAATAAAGAAGATGTAGTATATATACACAATGGAATATTACTCAGCCATAAAAAAGAATAAAATAATGCCATTTGCAGCAACATGGATGGACCTAGACATTATCATAATAAGTGAAGTAAGTCAGAGAAAGACAAATACCATATGATATCACATATATGTGGAATCTAAAAAATGATACAAACAAACTTATTTACAAAACAGAAATAGAGTCACAGACATAGAAAACAAACTTATGGTTACCAGAGGTGAAAGGGGGTGGGGAGGGAGGGATAAATTAGGAGTTTGGGATTAACACATACACACTACTATATATAAAATAAACAAGCACAGAGGACTATATTCAATATCTTATAATAATCTATAATGGAGAAGAATCAGAAAAAAATATATGTGTATAACTGAATCACTGTGTTGTACACCTGAGACTAACACAACATTGTAAATCAACTATACTTCAATAAAAAGAATAAAAAATAAACAAACACCAGGATAATGACAAATGTGGGCAATGTGTGGGCTACAGGAATTCCCATGCAGACTTCACAGCCCCATTGGAGAGCCATATAGCTGTGTAATCAAATGAAGTTCAGTCATGCCCTAAGCCCTAGCATTCTAGCTCCTGGGAATGTTCCAGGGAAATTCCCACACAGGTCAGTATGGGAACCTACATGAAAATATTCATGACAGCATCACTCATGGAGGTGGGAAATTGGAGGCAATCCTGGTCCAACGCGAGGAGATGCATTTGTTCAATGTGAATATTTTGCAGCTGTTAGAATGAGCAAGCAGACATATGCAAAGCCACACAGAAAGATTAAAAACAGTAAAAGAGAGAATGAGATCTATAACACAATACTATTCGTGTTAATTAAAAACCCGTGTTCAAAAACAACAGCACACATTGTATAAGGACATATACAGATAAAAGGATATACATCAATCTTTTAAAAATGGTTGGCTATGGGCGAGTGAAGGACATGGGAGGGGGGAATAGGGATAAAAAAGGGGGAAGGAAGGGAGGGAGGGAGGAAGGAATGAAGCTAGGAAGAAAAGGAGGGAGGAAAGGAGGGAAGAAGGAAAGGGAAAGGCAGGAGAGGGGATGGAGAGGAGAGGAGTAGAGGGAGGGAGAATGACGAGGGGAAGGAAAGAGATGGCCCTTGCTCTCTGGCTGACAGTAGTGGGCTGAGCAATGGGAACCTTGATTAAGTGAAATCTCTGAGTCTGAGGGCCAGAGAGAGAGGAAAAAAAAATATCAATCCTAAGCATTTATCTCTTTGCATCTGAATGGCTGTTCAGCCTAAGCAATTTCAAATAAAGGTAAATGTTAGTTCTTAGCGAGTACACATGGCCACTCAGGCATGTAAACCCCTTCACCCTTGACCACTGGATTAACTAGGAAGGCCGGAAGTTGTCTCCAATACCTTGCTCAGAGGCCTTAGAGCTGGATTCGTATCTTTCATCCCTCTGTTTGCCTGTGAATAAATATATACATTATTCTTGTTCTTTTAATTCTGTAACCTCTTCAGAGCAGTTAAAAATTATGTTAAAAACTCATTAACTTTGACGAGATATTGATGATGCCAGCGGTTAATTACGAGCCAGCTGGTGTGATGGCAAGAATTAAAAAGTTAGACGTTGGAAGTTTGTTTAAAAAAGAAAAAAAAAAAAAAAAAAGCCACACAGCGCTCAGCGTAATGCTGGGGGATGGTTGAAACAGTATCACTTGGTGCTGACCTTACAACATGGGTCAAAAAGAGATCTGTGGACCAACAGATCAGATTGCTTCCTTTGACTCCATTACAGCGTTGGTGACTTCCATATTCTCCCTTGCTGAGAAAATAAAAAGTAAGGGTTATAAATTCCCATGCTTCATGGTGTTAATTGATTGCAAGCTGGGGTCAGAAAGACATTTCTCCCCAAGGAGTACTCCTACACAATTTAGAGGCACTGCAGGGTTTCTAACACGCCTAAAAAGCATTAAGCAGTGGTCACTGTCAAGTACCAAATAGCAAAATTTAGTATGCTCTCGGTCTGTGCTCACAAGGGAAGTGTGAAAGTGTTCAGGGGTCCCCATCTCCTCAAAAGAGAGGGTTTTTAATAAGCCTATCACCCAATGAGTCCTTTCCTTTTGTAGTCCAAAAGAGGCACATTTTTTGAAAGAAAAAATAAGTGGTAAGACAGCAACATGGTTTAAAAGAAAGAAGAAAAATAGAAGGAAAAGTTTATCTTTTTCAAAAGACTTTTCAACATATAAGTAAAAAGAGTGTTAAAATGACAACATAGAACAAGGATTCAGGGTGCTCATGCTGGGGTACCTCAGACCTCACGTCAGCAAGGGAGGAGCCTGACTTGCTCACCTGACGGAGGTGAGTCACTGAAACTGTATAAACCTCAGTCCTGCATCTACAATGTGAGCATCATATGTGTACCTGCCTCATCAGCTTTGTGTCAGTAAATGAGATGATACACATCGACTACGTAGTACCATCTGGGAGTGTAGGAAATGCGCAATAAATGTTCATTATTTACTTCCCAGGTAGGCAGTGGGTGAAGGGCCTGGAGACAGATTGCTGGGGTTCACCACCTCCATGGATTTGCCATCTATTTCCAATGCCAATGGGCAAGTTAGGGGACCTCTTCAAGCTCAGTCTCCTCATCAATAAAATAAGTAACAATAGCACCTACCTCACAGCATTGGATTAGGGTGAAATGAAGTCATCCTTGTAAAGCACTGGAATGTCTGTGACATCCCTCCCTAACCTTAGCTAGTACATACTCTATTATTACTACTATTACTATTAGTACAGTTGCTATATGAATAAATACTTTCTTTATACTAACACAGCCAGCAGGGATCAAAACACTTTGTGGAACTTTGTAACCCACATAGAAAAATGTGTGCAGGTGGAGATAGAAAACCACTTTCTCCCAAGCCCTGAAAGGGATGCAAGCAGAAAATGAACACTTATTTCTAGCCTCTTTGGTTCTTACCCCTCTGTTTAAGCTGTTTAAGCAGTGGTGTCTCTAGCTTCTCTCTCCAAGCCTCACCTTGGGGCGATGGGCACCCTGTGAGCTGTGCAGTGTCTTTCCCACTAATTATCATGCCCACCATTTCCCTCCCTCCTCCTTCTTGGTGGGGGAGAGATGGCATGGGGAGCAGTTCCCTAGGGGAGCACCCGATGGTGGGTTGGGCCATTATCCTCTGTCACCCATCAGTGAATAATCATTATTCTTTACTCTCTTCTCTTTTTATAGGGAGGACGTTTACAAAGATGGTTTTCTTTTCTTGTTTCCCATGAGGTTCTTTATTTTATAGACCTGCCCTCAACTTCACACAGCTTTATGTTGTTACAGAAAAGTATTCATCATTTACTGACGTTCAACATAAAAATAAAAAGTTTCCTTTTCTCCTGCAAATCAACACATTCAGCCCAAGCCTCACTGATCTTGACCTCCCTCATTTCTGTGAAAACAATCCTTCCAAATGCATCTCGGAGCATTGGCTTTTTTCTGTACCAATTCCATAGGGCTTCTCTCTCCTCACATTTATGTCATTTTGAGAAACTGAGGGGAAGTGGGTTTGTGTGGGAAATTTCATGAAAAATGAAGCTTAGGATATTTTAAAAGCTAATTAGTTCAGAACAATGGGGCAAAGACTCCATCAAGAAATCCCTTTGTTTCCTCAGAGGTCATAGAAATTACCTGATCATGCTCCCCCATTGATGGACCTTGTAAGCCCCTAATAATTAAATCCTTTGACCACAGTCTGTATCTAAACTCATAAATGAAAACAACCAAATAGAGCTGGTTGGGATAATGTCCTAAATTCTTCTCAATTCTATTCTCACTGCTAATTTTCTATATTTTCTGATTTTTTCTTTCATATAATGAGCACGTATTAATTTTATGATCAGAAAAAGAAAACCTCTTTAACAACTTTTTATTGGTAAAATTGAAAGAAGCAGAGAGATGATCTCACCAAACCAATGCTTTTCTCTTCCCTCCTTTTCTGGAAATATTGGGGAGTGATTACTAATAACAGCGATGACTGTGTCATGGGCTGGATTTCGGAAGGCGTACAACGAACGTAATCTTTCTGCCAAGCATCGGGTATCACATCTTTAGCTTACTGTTTGGGGTCTTGTGTTTCCGCAATCCAACTCTTGACTCATTGTATGTGTGTACGCACACTTTGTTCCAGACTGTCTGTCAGAAGAACACTTCTTCCTAAATGAAGAAAAGTGTTTCTGGTGAATGCCAAGACTATATGAGGAATCAGAGTGCAGAGTTGTTATTTCTTTGTTCCTGCTGGTTAATTGCTTTAAAGACAAACATCAAGGGCAAGTGTGCCACAGAGAAAACCTTTTGAAGGGCACACACCACTTGTACCTTTCAAATGATCACAAATTGCATTTTGCCAGCTTTTGATCAAGGTGACAAATCTTGGCTCAGAAAAGGAATTTAGCGATGTGTCAACCCCATCAATTAGCTCTAAGGAAAAGTAATTCATTTTTAATGGAAATTCTGTTTACAAAATATACTAGGTATATAACCGAACTCTAAGAGGATATAACTCACCCTGGCAAATGGGCTGCATACCTAATAGAGTAAAATAAAAGTGAAGCAGAACACATTGTACTAACGGAAATGAAGTACATGCAACATTTTATAGTTACTGCAACAGTAATTTTACATCAAACTGAAGCTTCCGTGTTCAACCTTGATTTAGATTCAAGAAGTAGGGGGAAAAATGTTGGGAAAGATGAAAAAGATAGGGAGCCGTTATGTTAAGTAAAATATTATCCTTATTTTTCAAAAATCTTTAGACCAATGCAAGTTCCTTTTGGTCCCTAGAATTTATTGGGTCTTTGCCAATTTCTTTCCTCCACGGGTCTGGCTACATTGCTCCTTGTTAAATGTGACCTCATTTCCATTACAGATAATATTAAGACATTTTCTAAACTTGTTTCTATTCTCTTTTTTAAATTTATTTTATTGAAGTATGGTTGTTTTACAATGTTATGTTAATTTCTGCTGCATAGCAAAGTGATTCAGTTATACATATATACATTCTTTTTCATATTCTTTTCCATTATGGTTTATCACAGGATATTGAATAGAGTTCCCTGTGCTAATACAGTAAGACCTTGTTGTTTATCCATCTTATATGTAATAGTTTGCATCTGCTAATCCCAAACTCTCAATCCTTCCCTCCCCCACCCTCTCTCCCCCTTGCCAACCATAGCTCTATGTCTGTGAGTGTTTCTGTTTCATAGATAAGCTCATTTGTGTAATATTTGAGATTCCACGTATAAGTGTTATCATATGGTATTTGTCTTTCTCTTTCTGATTTACTTCATTTAGTATGATAATCTCTAGGTCCATCCATGTAGCTGCAAATGGCATTATTTCATTCATTTTTATGGCTAAGTAGTATTCCATTGTGTATGTATGTATATATATCACATCTTTATCCATTCACATCTTTACCCATTCATCTGTCGATGGACATTTAGGTTGCTTCCATGTTTTGGCTATTGTGAATAGTGCTGCTATGAACATAGGGGTGCACGTATCTTTTTGAAATATAGTTTTGTCTGAATATATGCCCAGGAGTGGGATTGCTGGATCATATAACAACTTTATTTTTAGTTTTTTAAGGGATCTCCAGACTGTTTTCCATAGTTGCTGCACCACTTTACATTATTACCAACACTGTAGGAGGGTTCCCTTTTCTCCACACCCTCTTCAGCATTTATTATTTGTAGATTTTTTAATGATGGCCATTCTGACCAGTGTGAGGTGGTACCTCATTATAGTTTTGATTTGCATTTCTCTAATAATTAGTGATGTTGATCATCTTTTCATGTGCCCATTGGCCATCTGTGTGTCTTCTTTGGAGAAATATCTATCTAGGTCTTCATTTGTTTCTATTCTTTAATTTCCTTTCACCACAACCCTAGAGATAAGTAGAGTTGTTAACATTATTCCCAAGTGACAAATGAGAAAACCTGGGTACCAAGTGGCTCTGCTGCCTGCTGAAATGACAGAAATAATCCACCCGACAGCTCTAGGTACTCACTACCCCCATTTGCCAGGAGAAGGAACAGATGAATAATGCCACCATTTGGCTAAATGAACATAATAAGTTCCCTCTAAAGGTATTCAATTTCTACCACAAACTTAGATACAAAGGGAATAAACAGAGTCCCTGGGAAATATAGAAAAAAAGTCAAAACCTCATTAATCTACTATAACTTATCATGTTGGAGTAACAAAAAGAGGCACATACAGGATAACCAGTGGATATATATAAAAGAGATCACCAAAGATGTTTAAAAATATTCCAAAGATTTAAACTAAAACAAATTATAAAAAATAAAAACAAACAAAAAAAAAGATGGAGGCGGGAGTTTAGGGAAGTAAGATACCAGAATGAAAACACATGGTGCTAAAAATAACATAGTTATAGGCTTCTGTCCTACTGGGGCTAGTTATTCCCCAGCTCCTAGCTCCTGGCATATCATGATGCTCAATAATTTTTGATGAAAGATTAAATGCAGGGAGGTCTTTCCCTCAACGGGTCCAACGTCTAACAGAGAAATAAACCTGAGCGTAAATAATTGTTACAAAGCAACATAATCTTAATGATAACAGCTAACAATTTTTGAGCACTTCAGGCCTAAGATCATTATGCCTAGTAATTCATTAAATGTTCACAGTGACCCTGTGAGGTAGGGCCTATTTCCAGCCTCACTCTACAGATAAGTAAACTGAAGCACAGAGGCACCCAGATGGTGAGCTGCAAAACTGGGATGAGAACCCAGCATCAGTAGTATAAGAGACACCATTCAGTGTAACAATGTTCTGTGTCATGGAGGGAGAGGACTCTATGTTAAATCATGTCCACTGGGGTTAACGGCAAAAATAGCCACACTATTCATTCCCTCCATGTCCTGGCTGTTTGTAATTGACTTTGCATTTCCTTCCAACAAAAGGTAGAATCATTTAAATCATTGAAGAGATTCATGTCTTCTGTTTATTTTCCTGGGACACTGACACTGCCATGTGAACAAACTGGAGATAGCTTGCTGAATCATTATCACACAGATCACAACTGAGTCTGCGGGTCAATCCCAGCTAAGCCTCAGAGATGTGAGAGAATCTATACAAGATCAGCTAAGCCAGCTAGGTGACCTGCAGTGGATGGCAGATCAAGAAGGAGTCCTGCCGAGGTCAGACTTAACCAGATGAGCCCAGCCAACTGCCAACCCACAGAATCAGGAACTAAATACATAGTTAATGTTTTAAGCCACCAAGTTTTAAGATGGTCCGTTACACAGAAATAACTAAGGAATACCCCTACCATATCAAAATCTCTTAGGATGATGCTTAAACTATTTTTAAGTCCCATAAATGATCTGAGAGGGGGAACACATCTTAGAATTGCCAAGACAAAAATATTTTTGGAGGACCAATACGGCAAACTATTAGGATCTTATAGCAGAACTATCTCGAAGATATAATCAAAATAAATAGAGGCAAAGACCTTCACAATCCCTGATTAATTACATGGTAGGCTGCTTCTAAAAAGGTCCCCCAGTGATCCCCAACTTGTCTTCCAGGTCTCCTACTAGATTGCCATCACAGTGTCATCTGGGTCTGCTGCCTCATCTGAAGGTTCAGCAAGGGAAGAATCAGCTTCCGCATTATTGTTGGCAGGATCTGGTTTTCAAGGGATGTTGGACTGAGGTCCTCAGTTCCTTGCTGGCTGTTGACCAGAGGCTGCCCTCAGGTCTTTTCCATGTGAACCCCTCCATAAGACAGCTTACAATGTGGTAGTCTGCTTCTTCAGAGCAAGCACTCAGAAAGACACAGAGAGTGTACAAGCAAGATGGAAGTCACAGACTTTTATAACCTAATCTTGAAATTGATATGTCATCACTTGTGCCATATGCTATATACTACAAGCAAGTTACTAGGTCAAGCTCAGGCATAAGGGGAGGGAATTACACAAGGGTGTGGACACCAGGATTTGGGGATCCTTGGGAACCACTTTAGAAGCAGCCTACTACATAACTAATTTCTAGGAAATTGTGAAGAGGTGGGATTTGTAATCAGAAACTTATTCACCCAATTTCAAAATGCTAGACCTCAGGAACCAACTCTTGAAACTTGAAGGAGGTCATTTTTTTTCATTCAAATTATGCAGTGTTTTTATGGTCCCAAAAGAATAACAAAGGGTGAAACTATAAGTAAGTTTTAAAAGGTTTAGGAAAATTCTCAGATGATGGCTCTATAATGGAATATTAAAGGGGTGTAAGGAATGTGTGCAGTGGATTCCTAAAGTTTTCAGAGTAATGTCAAAAAAGACAACCTTAGCTCCCTACACAGCGTCCCTCAGAGGCAGGCAAGATGGACCATTGGCCTAATCTGTTGTGGCATTTCTTATATACTTATGCATAACTCTATGTGGGAATGCAATAAAAATTTAAACAAGGTACTAAAGTTCAACAAAATGGGAGGATGGAGCTTTCGGAAAATGGAGACATGACATTCCTACATGGTGTCTCAGACAGCTGATGTACCTGTGCTCTTTTATAGTAGTTCATCCAGAAGTTCATCTAAATCAAGATTCATAAACCATGTCTTAGTTCCTCACAGAATTAGAGAGAAGAAAACAGTGTTTTGTAGAATATTACTGTTAGAGAGAGAAGGAAAATATCTGACTCCATATGACAGGGCTCACTTTTATACCTACATTATGCTCAAGTGTTTAAAATGGCAAAGTCATCTATTTTGCCCTCAGGCAATGTTTAAGGAGATATTTGAGGAATACACTTGGGGTTTGGGGGGGATTTGTTGTCCTCAAGTTTTTAAGGAGAAGAATGAGGATGGGTGTATTGAAATCTTATGCTTTACAATCCACATGGTAGGGCAAATAAATGTTCAGAAGGTAAACATCCCTCAGTGAAAAGAATGAATTTAAAAGTTTCCACATAAGTAGAGTCAGACATTGTGACCTTGTAAGAGTGGTAGCTTCTGTCAGTCAACCCGAATTCACTTTAAGCCTTAAACATATAAGTCACACTGAGAGGGTTACGCATTTCACAAGTGGATTTTTATATAAATACTTTTGCTGGCTCCAGTTCAACACAACAAAAGAAGTCAAACATTAGTCTGTATTTGTATTTCTTGGCTGAAGTGTTTTGACATAAACTGCACAGAGTCCTAGCTGGAGAGCAGCAGGCAGTTTGGAACTAACTGTTCCTCATACTTGCATTCTTTGTGATATGAAATTTTTTTTTTCTACTTAGAAAATTAGAAAGCTTATGAGTAAAAAGTTTGCTCGAAATTCAGAGAAGAGTTGTTTAAAACAGCATAGCATTTCTGGAAACTTCCAGCTTCACACAAAATTCACTTCCTACAATGTGTCAGAGTGCCTCTAAGTATCAATTCCCAAATTCCAAATACACAACATATAGTCAGCTTTTACACCTTTCGAAGACAGAGAGCAATACATATTATATCTAGAATTCACTCAGAACATGTTTCTATTTTTTAAACTTAATTCAGTTCTTCCAATGCAGAAAAAAGTCATTTAGTTGAAAGCTCTGAATATCCACATTACACTGCAAAACTGTTGGAGACACTTACAGGAAGGAATATTTTGAGAAACTTTCATAGTCAATATGTCTATATGGAGTTAGAAAAAAACTCTCTAGAGATCATCTGTATCAGTCAGTTATTCACACAATAACGCTGAGTAACAAACCACCCTAAAGCTCATGGACTTGAAGCAGCAACCATTTATTCTCACACCCATTAGCAGCAGGGTGGCTGGTCTGTGGCTGAGCTGGGTAGGACTATAGGCTCCAGGCTGCAGGTTCGGTTCAGATCAACTCCAGGTGGATCAGCAATTGTCAGGAGCAGGTGGTCCTCATTTCTCATTCTGGAACTCAGGCTGAAGCAACAGTGGCTACACGAGGCGTGTTGTCCTCCCTGAGGATCACAAGTGCAAAAAGGCAAACCCAGTCCCACAAGCACGTACAAAGCCTCTGCTGGTCTCATGTGTCTTAACATCCCTTTGGCCAAAACAACTTACACAATCAAGTCCAAAGTCCAGGGGTGGAGAATCATACTCTGCCACAATGAGGCCATGGCAGTAAATCATCCTTCCATACTTTCATTACTAGGTGTTCCTGCCAACCTGAAATAGTCAATGAAGGAGTTCTGCCTTCCTCTATATTGAGTATCACATTATTGTTATATTAAAAATGAAGAATCCAGGGAGTTCCCTGGTGGTCCTGTGGTTAGGACTGGGCACTTTCACTGCTGTGGCCGGGTTCAATCCCTGATCAGGGAGCTAAGATCCTGAAAGCCACATAGTGCAGCCAAAAAAAAAAAAAAAGAAGAAGAAGAAGAATCCAGAGGGATTACTTTTCCTAAAAATTTTTGTGCTTCATTGGAAATGTAATAGGGAAGAACAAATCTGACTCTAAATTGGATCTGTTTCTTTTACTTCAAACTTTGTGCTCTGTTGCTTTTGCAACAAGTTACAAATGTTGCCTATAGCCCTTTTTGAGGCTCTGACCTTTAAATGTATAACAATTTCCCATTCATATAGAGAGAAAAAGTTGCAGAACAGAGAATAACATTGTCTTGTTGGAGGTTTATAGGAACATTATGACCAGACAGCTGCAAGAACAAAGGATTCTGACACCAAGAAGTTTGCAACAAACAACCACACCTCCTCTCCTTTTAGTATAAAAGAAGCCTGACTTCTAACTCCAGGAAGATGGTTCTTTGGGACACAAGTCCACCATCATCTCTGTCTGCTGGCTTTCCAAATAAAGTCACTATTCCCAACACCTCTTCTCTCAAATTATTGGCCTGTCATGCGGCAAGCAGTATAAGCTTGGACTTGGTAACAGAAATCTGCATACAAAGAGCAATCCTATGGTTTATAAGTGGCCATGGTTATGAGTTTTATACCAAATATGAATACATGACTATATAATTCATGTGTAAAGATATAGATATAGATTAAGTCTACAATTACATTTGGATTTAGATATCTAACTCGTTTAGTATTTGCTTTCTTTTCTGAGTAGTTTAGTTGGAAGTCAACAGGGCTGTAGCCCACACTTTATTAAGTTCTTAAAAGTAGCAAATTTTCCCAAAGAAGGTAAATTTTAAACAAAACAAGTGGAAAATAAGCTAAAATAAATGCTAAAATTCAAATTGCATTTCGCGTGTTGGTTCACAAACTGGTCTCCCATGCACAGAGAGCAGGGAGAGACCAAAGGAAGAGGTGACCACTCCAGGTGGTAGGTGGCAGGTTGAATACTCAAGGGAACTTACATATGAGGCTTGTCTTGGATGCCAAAAGATGAGTGGAACTTCACACCCACCCACAAGAAACTTAAAGTTTATATAGAAGGTTCAGTCATACCCAGGTGGTCTCAACACCACACTGCTCTCTCAAGGCTTTGTCCTTGAAAACAGCTCCAACTGCGGGGACAGTGGGCAGAACATACATTCCAAGGACAGGGAGGGGGTGAGGGGCTTCTGATTGTCCAGGGTCAGCTCGTGAGTCAACCGGTGGTCACGTCCTCTTGATGACCTCCTCTAACATTGCCAAAAAAAAATAACAAATGACATTTTAGTCCCCTAAACCAGAGAAACTTCCATTATTTCTGTCAGTTTGAGGCTTTATATGACAACATCAAGTCAAAATGGCCCAACTCTTGTACACTCTTCCTCCAGAATCTTGCATGGGCTGAACTCCAGTGGCCTGATTAGCTAGAAGTTTTCTTAGTCCAGGATGTGTTCATTTCTAAAGCAAATAGATGTATGAGGTTGATACTACATCAACCTTGCTTTCTCTGGAGAAAGTTCTAAAAAAGAAAGTTTATCTATGGCAGCATCTGTTCTCTGATGGAGCATAAAGAATGATAGATGTATATGTATAACTGGATCACTTTGCTGTACAGCAGAAACTAACACAACATTGTAAGTCAACTATACTTCAATTAAAAAAAAAAGAATGATAGAAAAACACTCATTTCCAGTTATTCTGTATAAACCCTCTCACAGTTGGTTTTGGGTGCAATCATGTGTTCCTTCAATAGAAGTTTAGTATAGGGGTTTTGTCTCTTATAGACTATGTCCATTTAAGGGCAGAAAATAATTTTATCTGTGTACATTTTTTTTCTGTTTGTCCATAATTTAACTACAATTTTCTCGGGGTCAGGGATGGTTCTCTTTGCATCCCTGAAAACATCTTCCACCATGCCTTGTATTTAGGAAGCATTTGATGAATCTGCCCAAATGGATTGAATCATTGGATTCCACCTTTTATAAATCCATTGGCTTAAAGGAATATTTACTAGTCTGTTGGGGAAGACAATGATTGTTCTTGACAGCAGTAGGTAAATTATGAAAAATGAGGAAAATCACCAGAATGAAATACCGAACTATGAGTCAAATATATTTGGGCTCCAACCAAAAATGGCCAGGAGAAACTGTCCTGGCTTCATGGGAAACCACTGGGCCCGGATTTCATCTCCTGTCTTGAAAGAGAATCTTCATTTCCACAAACATGTTCTGGCTGGAGCATGAAGGAGAGTGTCCAAACATTAGACTCAACAAAACTGCTGGTTGTAAGTAATTTTATCCATGTAGTCAAAGAAAAATTGTGAAAGATAGAAAATTAAAAGGTAGTATGGAAGCTATCTAGAATACAAGCCTTTTGCCTTCAGAAAAGAGCTTAACAAAATTCTTTGGGGAACTGAGACTATGATGTGATTTTTATGTAGCAATAACCCACTTAAACCAGCGTTCCTGGCTCGCTTTCAGAAGTTCAAAAGTAATCGTTTCAACACAATCTTACACAGTTAAAGACACATACTACCATATACTATTTTTTTTTAATTTTTTTAAAACACACAGAGAAGCACTAAAACAATTATATAACAAAGATTATTATTCCATTTCTTAACAAACAATTATGATTTAAACTGATGTTAAGTAAGCTTTTATATATAGAATGGATAAACAACAATGTCTTACTGTATAGCACAGAGAACTATATTCAGTATCCTATGATAAACCATAATGGGAAAAGAATATTTTTAAAAAGAATGTATATATGTATGTATATATGTATAACGGAATCACTTTGATGGACAGCAGTAATTAATACATTGTAAATCAACTACACTTCAATAAAAAATAATAATAATAATTAAACTGATGTTAAGTTCTTCCTCTCAGTATAAGTTCCTTGACCATCAAGAACTTGGATCCCCACTTCTCACATAAAATTATCTGATTAATACTTTTTTCTTCCCTGATGCCCATGCCCACCAGTACCTATTGACTGATTAAATAAGCATTTGCTCTTGACCACATGATTGACTCTCCAATTTCCTGGAATTCTAGGCAGAAGAATAATATTTTAAGACTTTTTATTACAGAGAATTTTAGACATACACAAAAGTACACGCAAATCATTTGTGTAGGGTAAGGATTCTCTGATAAGGAGATTCCCCTTGATTTCACAGTCTTCCTTAATAGATCTTCGAGTCCATCCTTAATCCAACACCCCATCCTCCTTTGTCTCCAACCTTGCTCTTTGCTACAATTCCAAGGGGGAGAGAAACAGATGATGCTCTGCCTCCTCCCAACTCCAATCTGGAATATTTATTTCTGAACCATTCATTCTTCACCCATCCTCACACGCAACTCAATCTCTCTTAATCCCACGAGGAATTTTAGAAAATGAAAAGCAGCTCCATCTATTCATTCAATCATTCATTTATCAGCTATTTATGATTATGTGCCAGGAAGTGCAATAGATAGTGAGGGTTCTACACAGAAGTTGGGCATGATTTCCATCCCCCGTGGAGCTGATAGGCTAACGAGGAAGAATAAAAGGTAGACAATTACAGTAAAGTGTGGTAAGTGCTATGGTGGGGACACGAGGCTTATTCTTGAAGTAGGGAGGAGGAGTTTCACCAGACAGGTGGAGGGGCTGGGTGGTCAGGGAGGATTGTTTGGAAGAAGTAACATCTAAGCAAAAATCTAAAGGATGATTAGCAACTAACCAGGCAAAGATACAAGGGGAAAGCATTCAAGGCAGACAGAATAGCACATAGCCCCAGACATATGAGAGCTTAGTACATTTGGAAAAATCAAAGTTCAATATGGCTAGAGTATAGAGTCATCATGAGGAGGGGGATTGGGAGGAGAAAATAAAGGAATACATGAGGTTGGAAGATCACCAAGGACTAGTTTTGCAACACCTTTTATTTCAAGCGAAGGGAGTTTGGATTTTTTCTTGAGGGTGATGGGTACCACTGATGAATAACAAACACTGTGAAATAACTAGATTTGATTCAGTAGTCACTCTTGCCACTTGTGAAGATCAGACTGAGCAGGAAAATAGGAGGAGAGAAGAAGAAGAAGAACGGGGAGACTTGTTAGAGGCTGTAGCAGTAATATAGGTGAGAGATGGTGGTGGGTTTCTCTGGGATGGAAGGAGTGGAGATGGAGAGAAGTAGAAGGGTTCAAGAAGCACTGTGGGAGGGGAGGACAGTGAGATTTACTGAATGGTTGGTTCTGGGAAGAAAAAGAAAAACCATTATGATGCTCAGAATCCTTTTTGACCAAGAAATTTGATGGTGGTGCCATTTGCCAAGATAAAAAGTCCACGTTGAGTCTAAGGTCCCTGGGATATGTCAGTGGCTACACTGAGGCTTGGATGAACAAGACCAGATTGGACACATGCAGATCACAGAAATCATCATGGAAGTTGATGGCCATTTGCCCTGTTATTTTAATGTGTCCCCTAGTTGGACGTTTGCCCCTTTAGCATAGACCACCAACCTGGTGAAGGGGAAAAGGATCTGGGTTAGGAATCTGGAGACGTGGGTTCTGTCCAAGTTCTGCCACCCAGAGCTCTGTGGCCCTGAGGAGATCCCTTTCAGTCTCTGAGTTTCATGATCTGCAGAATAATAAGATTGAAATCACCCCCAAGCTCCTTTTCAGTCCCAACATTCTATGGTATGGCTCCAGTTAATCTATTCCCTGTTTATTAAAGTTTATTCTTTAAAATAAACCATTATTAAGACATTGAACAAGAAACGTCTTAGGCAGTGAAACTCCCCTTTTTCTTTAATATCAGAAGTACTTTAAAAATCTTTTTGATACTAAAAAAAGCGTCTTGGGTTGTTATTAACGCTGTTTGTCTCTGTTATTCTACCAGATATCAGGAGCTTCGTTCTTTCGTTTTTCTGGCTGTCTAGTACAGCTATTCATAACAGTCCCTGAAATTTAAATACCCCAATTTTCTTATAAACCAGAAAACATCAATAAGCACTCGACTTTGAAATTATCCTACTATTTTCTAGCATTATTGTGAGTTACAAAAAAAAAAGAAAAGAAATACAGTTTCCAACTTGCTTCATTTCTCCTTCTGGAAGAACTATACACCAGATATGTAGATGCAGATATAGATATAGATCTCACAGCATCTTAAGCCAATCATCTGTTGATGGGCACTTGGGTTGCTTCCATGTCTTGGTTATTGTAAATAGTGCTGCTATGAACATTGGAGTGCATGTCAGCCCTGGAATTTAAACCTAAGGGTATAGTTCCAAAGTTTGCAACCCAACCTCTAAGCCACACCCCCTGAGCATAACCCTCCTCATTGCTTTATAATCCCTATCCCTGGCTCCTTCCTAAAATGGCTTAGGACTCTGCAGGAAAAAAACACCACGTGGGGGTGGTGTGGTGGGAAAGAAAGAAGCCATGTAGCTCTGGAGCAGGATTCTGTCTTTTGGGTGTTGCTACTGCAAGGACCCTGTGGGAAGGAGGGGAGGCGAACTGTACACTGAGGAATTGGTGGGTAAGAAGAGAAAATGCCTTAAAGTTATTGATGAGACAATACAGCCACAAGAGCTGCTTCAAGGTGAAGACAAACACATGAAGAAACTCAAAGAATCATGCTATCAACATCGGGGGGTTCCAGTGAAATTGCTCAGGTTTCTCCTTGAAGGTCAGTGGATTTCTGATAATCCAGCTGCAAAAGAACTGGTAGTGGAAGAAGGAGATGTGATCACCATTTATCAGGAACAAACAGCAAGACTTTCAACAGTTTAGACACTCTTTTAATTTTCTTTCTTTTCCATTAAAAAAAATAGCTTCTTTATAATGTGAAGTTCAATGCTGAATTGAAGCAGGTCCCCATTTTCTAAGAGTTCCCCCTTAAAAAATCTTGTATTGATATTTTGAGTCCTGGTGCTTATTATTCTGTTTCATTGGTTTGTGTCTTGCTGAGTTCTTGTGCCCCAGCTCCATCCTCCTTTGTGTTGCCCTCCCCTTTTTATAAAGTGTATGTGGATGCTGTGGGAGGAGAGCCCTGTTCTAGAACTGGGCATTCTCAGGCTTGTCTGCGATGGGGTTGGTGGATGCGAGCACTAGCGACTTCCTGTTGGGCCCTGAAGTTCTGACCAGGGACTGCTTCACTGCTGACCTTCTAGCCCATTCAGGCTGCAGTAACAAAATACTGCAGACTGAGTGGCTTATAAACAAACATTTATTTCTCACAACCCTGGAGCCTAGAAGTCAGAGATCAAGGTGCCCGGATGGTGGGGTGAGAGCCTGTAGTCTTCCTGTGTCCTCACATGATGGAAGGGGAGAGGGATCTTTCTGAAGCCTCTTTTATAAGGGCACTAATCCTATTCATGAGGGCTCCACCCTCATGACCTAATCACCTCCCTAAGGCCCACCCCAAATACCATCATCTTGGGGGTTAGGATTTCAACAGGTGAGTTTGTGGGGGATACAAACATTCTGATGACAGCAGTGGGAGATGGAAGTTTTCAGAGGACTAAAATGGGAAGGAAAAGGTATTTCCTTAACTTGAACACACATTTACAATCTGACGGTCTGGACCGAAACAGCAAAAACTGGGTGGAAGTGAGGAGGCTTGGTCAGGATAATAATAATAATCAACTCCAAAGTTGCCTTTACTGAAGAGACAGTGCATTTTAAGAGTTTTAAAAATCTTGTCGGAAGATCCCAGATAAAAAAATAAAGGAGGTCATACAGAAGCATTTGAAACAAAGCACTGGTATCTTTTGATTTGGGATTTTAAATGGTAATTGTCTGTACCGACTATATTAAAACAAGCAAAATGTTTGGAAAGTCCATTAAATTAAAAAAAGAAAGTACCGTACAAGTGTGAAACACAAATAAAAACCCAAAAGTCATATACAAGAAAAATGGCAATCAACATACCCAAAATTTAAATGAACATCAGGTTTAGTGTAAATCTCCCAGCAACTAAAGCAAAAAGAAAATTTTAATCAGTTGGAAAGTTCTAAATTTGATGACATCATCTACCAGAGGAAGAACGTTATTTCTGCTTTGTTTTTCATGAAATTTTCCTCATTGCCCTGGATTTCCCCAAGCAAACACATAATACAAACACGTTTTCAGACTGGAGGTGTTTTCCCTCTTATTTCTTCATACGAAAGCTCAAATATCACCCCAGGCGTATGGCTCGGTATCCAGTAGTTCATTGAATTCAACATGTTGTGACTTTCTGATTTTGATTAAACACACACGTGAGAAATTCATGAATGTACTGTGTTTCCTTCAAGTCATTTCTAAATGCCTCGCAGGGCCATTACCAATAGGCGCGAAGTGATTTCATTCTGTCCTGAGGAGCTGAGGCCAGCATGGTGTAAGGTGATAGCCTTGAAGAATAAGTGTTCAAAGACGGCATCTTTGTCCTCACACAAACTCTGAAGCCTAAACTACACCCGGTTAGCAATCTGAGCATCAGCTTCTCCAAACACACACACATCAATCAATAGGATGCCTTGAGAGGGAAGAAACCACTGTTTTCTCTCTTTCATGCGCTATCAAGCTTCCATGAATGACAGGCTTTTGGTCGCTCCTTAGCTGTTTCTAATAGGTTGAAACCCCGAGGGTGCTGATCTGTGATTATATAAACATATATACTTTTTCAAGATATACATTTTCTCAAGTCTAAATAAATAGCGTATATGCAGTTTGCAATTGGCTTTTATCAGGAGTCACTCCTCTCGCTTTTTTAAAAAACAGTCTGGGCTTTGTTGTTCTCCTTCAAAGTGCTTTTTAAAGAAGAAAAAAAAAATCTGTATTAAAGGTACAGTCAGCTTTAGTGTCCTCAATTGTTTTCTGCCAAGAAACCCATTTTAAATGTTTGATTCCCCACCCCACAAATTGTGGAAAAGAACAAAGTGGATATTATTCTTTAAATCTAAGTTTAAACAGCTTAATGAGTGGAGCCAATTGAAGTAAATCATAATTGTTAAACAGGATTAAGTTTACAACAGTCTCGTGAAAGTCTGCGAAAAAGCACAACACAGAAATAGACCCAAACAACGGATACGCATTTGTATGTAGCTGCAGTTCCAGGAGTCCTTTCTCTCAAATGCCGGTGTTATGAATTAGTGCGCGTAAAACAGTAACCTTCCTGGTCCCGCTTTCTCACTTGATCGTATTATTTACGTTCCACACTCTAGTATGTACCTGGCAAACATTTTCAAATAGTGAGGCTCATATGCCACCAGTGGTGATGTCAAATCAGGCTTTCTCCTGCATTTAGGAAATTAGGCCTATCCCACCCCGCTGTACTCATTGGAACGCCCTTTGTACTACACAATTTATCTTCAGACTAATGGATTTTATGCAGGTGATCAAAAGTTGTGGGCTGACTTCTCGACTCAATTAGCTAAATTATTTCTTGCCATTTCAAATCATAGCCTAAGGCTCCACAAGGCAGCAATTGAAAAAAAAAGAAAGAAAAAAAATTTGAAAAGTGGGGCCATTCATGCTCAGACATCAGACCTGAAGTAAAGAAAAGCCCAAGCCCTAAGATCCAGAAACCAACCTGGTCTTCAGTTGTGTAAGCCCACCGGCCACCCCCAAAGCCCCGCTATTTCCTTGCACTCACTCTTGGGTTTTTCATCAAGCCCTGAGTTAGAGCAAACACTTTGGGGCAAAGGTTTCTCAACAAGCCTTTATCAGAACACTATTCTGCCAGATGCTCAGGAAAAGGGGGTTCTGTGGTCTAATAAGTTTGGGAAATGTGCATTTCACAAAGCTCAATAGCATATTAAAAGCTCCCAGAAGTCCTACAGAAACGTTTAACTTAGCTGAGTTACCCTTGCTGAGCCCCCGTTTCCCAAAATTTAGAAGCCACAGAATCTCATTTTCAACATAATATTCCATGGAACCAATGTTCTACCAGGATTCACTTTGGGAAACCCAAATTTAGAACTCCAAATTGGCTCTCTGCTTACATTTTTTCTAATTTAATTTGGACAATACATTATAAATAATCCGCTGTGACTTTTTGGAAAGTGCCGCAATCTCCAGAGTTTTGTGGATGTGTGAGTTTTTACGTAAATCGAAATTTCTTTCGGTGCTTATGCAACTTGATAATTAGGGGTCTGAAGCATGCATTCTCTGTCAACTTCCTCCACGGTGAAAAGTTTTCAGAATGTATCCTGGTGACCTGTTCCCTGTAACTTTTACAAAGGCTTCATTTTCCCCAATACTGAACCAAACCTCACTTGACAGTCTCTGCTTGACGAGTATTAAGGCAGCCAAGTGAACTGTTTAATACTCACTCTCAATCTGTTGAATCCAGTTCCAGGGCCTCTGCAGCAAAGACACACACTTGATTCATTACTAAGCCTCATGGGTCTGATTCCCTCGCTACAGTCAAGTAACATCCTCAGATCACAACGTCCCCTGTGATCGAGCAGCCTCAGTGCCGTAGACCCTCACCTCCCCGAATTCAGAAAGCTACAAACATGCCTCCATCATCCCATCAATGGGATTCAGCTAGGACTTAGCGTAACAAAGTCTTAGCTCCAAAATGCTAAGTTTTGCCAGAGCATATGGGATTATAAAAGCAAATGTGTATTCCGCATAATATTGTGTCACAATTATCAGGCACATTTTTTGAAAGGCAACACCCACAGGTCTGAACAACTTCAGTTTTATGCAAATTCTGCAAGCACTAAGACGTGTTTATTTGTCACTTTTTTGTTGTATCAGCACAGCGCCCGAGGGAGGAAATCGTGTGTCACTGTGTTTCGCCGTTATTAGTGTCTACCCTTGCAAATACTCCCCCCACTTGCTAAAGGAACTTCTGGCTCGGCGCGAGGGTTCTCTGTTCACATCCTTATTTTGTGACTGGCAGAGAGGAGCTTCTGTGAGTACAATGATGCAACTCAATGCTCCTCGGGAATTCAATATGCTGTACCATGGATGCCCAACCCCACACGCTTTTTATAATCATAGCCATCATCTTTTTATTATGTCTTGGACTTGAGGAGGCCTGAAAGCAGATGTAACTCATGATGACCTGACTTCAATGGGAGAATGAACCAGGTGGCTAATTGTCTCTAAAACAAATACACTGATAATTAGCGGGAGAGCACAATGCAACAGAAGCCTAACCACCAACCTTTATTTAAGTTAAGCAAATGGGTCAGCAAATGATGCAGCTGCACCGCACTTTGACAAGTTAATAAGAGAGCCATACTTCATCTCGGCAGCCGCACTAGCCAAAGCATGCCCTAAGGACTTGGTATCAACAATGCTGAAACTGTAAACTTGGGAAATTGTCAATGCTCACAACGAAAACCCCCTGTCTGAGTACTTTGTGGAGCCAGGGTTTAAGGTGCTAGATTTTCTCACCTATGCAATGCTGGGGTCAAAGCCGAGACAATAGGAAGATGTTGAGATCTCACCCCTACACACTGGAAGTGCTAATAATCGCGGCTCTCTACGAGTGCTGATTTAGTGACAGCATCATTGCAGATTTCATTTTTCTAGGTTGTAGACTACTCTGCTTGGATTGACTGACGCCTAGATCAGCGTTCAGCATGCTCTTTCTGTAAAGGGCCAAAGAGTAAATACTATAAGTTTTGCAGGCCTTATGGTCTCGGTTGAAATTACTTGGTTCTGCCATTTTAGCACTAAAGCAGCCATAGATAAGTCATAAATAAATTAGTCTAGCTGTATTCCAATAAAACTTTATTTATGGACACAAATTAAATTCTATATACTTTTCACTTCAAGAAATATTCTTCTTGTTTTGATTTTTTTCAAGCATTTACAAATATAGGAAAAATTCTTGGTTTGTGGGCCATACAAAAACAGGCTGGGGACTTCCCTGGTGGTCCAGTGGTTAAGACTTTGCCTTCCAATGCAGGGGGTGTGAGTTCGATTCCTGGTTGGGGAGCTAAGATCCCACATGTCTCACAGCCAAAAACCAAAACATAAAACAGAAGAAATATTGTAACAAATTCAATAAAGACTTTAAAAATGGTCCACATCAATCTCCAAAATATACAAGCAGCGCATGCAGCTCAATATCAAAAAAAACAAACAACCCAATCCAAAAATGGGCTGAAGGCCTAAATAGACATTTCTCCAAAGAAGATATACAGATTGCCAACAAACACATGAAAGGATGCTCAACATCACTAATCATTAGAGAAATGCAAATCAAAACTACAATGAGGTATCACCTCACACTGGTCAGAATGGCCATCATCAAAAAATCTACAAACAATAAAAGCTGGAGAAGGTGTGGAGAAAAGGGAACCCTCTTGCACTGTTGGTGGGAATGTAAATTGATACAGCCACTATGGAGAACAGTATGGAGGTTCCTTAAAAAACTAAAAATAGAACTACCATATAACCCAGCAATCCCACTACTGGGCATATACCCTGAGAAAACCGTAATTCAAAAAGTGTCCTGTACCACAATGTTCATTGCAGCTCTATTTACAATAGCCAGGACATGGAAGCAACCTATCTGTCCATCAACAGATGAATGGATAAAGATGTGGCACATATATACAATGTAATATTACTCAGTCATAAAAAGAAATTAAATTGAGTTGTTTGTCGTGAGGTGGATGGACCTAGAGTCTGTCATACAGAGTGAAGTAAGTCAGAAAGAGAAAAACAAAAACCGTATGCTAACACATATATATGGAATCTAAAAAAAAAAAAAAAAAGGTTCTGAAGAACCTAGGGGCAGGACGGGAATAAAGACACAGACGTAGAGAATGGACTTGAGGACACAGAGAGGGGAAAGGGTAAGCTGGGACGAAGTGAGAGAGTGGCATTGACATATATACACTACCAAATGTAAAGTAGATAGCTAGTGGGAAGCAGCCACATAGCACAGGGAGATCAGCTCTGTGCTTTGTGACCACCTAGAGGGGTGGGACAGGGAGGGTGGGAGGGAGACGCAAGAGAGAGGGGTTATGGGGATATATGTGTATGTATAGCTGATTCACTTTGTTATACAGCAGAAACTAACACAACAATGTAAAGCAATTATACTCCAATAAAGATGCTAAAAAAAAAATGGTCCACATTTTAAAAATCTTAAAAAAAAAAAAAAAAAACAGGCTGGATTTGACCCATGGGCTGCAGTTGGTTGACCCCTGGCTTAGATTAATTAATTGAGCTGCAGTTAAGATTTCAGGGATAACATGGGGGTTTTCTCTGTGGCTTCCTGTGTTATCTCTTTTTTTGCTGTAGAGGGGAATTCAGTTCTTGAGGGGGCTAGAATCAAGGCCAAGGGAATGGGATATTCAAATTACTTGATCCAATAAATACACATTGATTGCCTGCTATACAAGTCACGGGTCCTGAAGGGCATAGACCCTGAAGGAGGTTATAATTCAGAGTTCTATTTGGACAGGGATCAGCCTCAAGTCTCAGGCAAAGAGATGCTTCCCTGGATGACTTGTCAATAGGCAATAAAACACACAGATTCTTTACCCCACATACCTCATTTCTGGGAATTTACCCTAAAGAAATAATTTAAATTACATGCATATAAAAAAAGAATGTCTATATGTGTATAACTGAGCCACTTTGCTGTACAGCAGAAATAAGCACAACATTGTAAATCAACTATATTTCAATTTTAAAAAAAAGAAAAAAATGAAATGTATAGAAAAATCAGTATGTTGTGTAACAGGAACAAACATAGTGCTGTAGGTCAAAAATAAACATTTAAAAAGAAAACAAATAAAAAATTTTAAAAAAATAGAATTACACGCAAAAATTGGAGAACAGCATCAAGGATACTTGTTGCAGTATTGTTTACAAAAACAACAAAAAAAGGGAGGCAAGCTAAATGTCAAACAGCAGGAACTTAGTTAAACAATTCATTGTTAGTATTCTATACAATGAATTATTATGTAGCCATTAAAAGTGTGGTATGTCAAATGTAAAATAGATAGCTGGTGGGAAGCAGCCGCATAGCACAGGGAGATCAGCTCGGTGCTTTGTGAGCACCTAGAGGGTTGGGTTAGGGAGGGTGGGAGGGAGGGAGACGCAAGAGGGAGCAGAAATGGGGATATATGTATACGTATAGCTTATTCACTTTGTTATACAGCAGAAGCTAACACACCATTGTGAAGCAATTATACTCCAATAAAGATGTTTTAAAAAAAAGAAGTGTGGTATGTAAGAACCTGTATTGGCACGGGAGATTTTCCATCTGGAGATGGGAGGCTAGCATATAACAAAACAATAAGACAAAATGGTCTAATTTTTGTTTATAGACTTGCAGAAAATATCTCAGAGCATATAAACAAGAAGTGGTGTTATTGTCCATATCTGGAGGGTGGGTTTATGACTGGTTCTTAATTTTTTCTTCCTCTGTATTTTATTTTCAAAATATTTTTAATTCATTCATTCAATGTGTATTTTGTCAGCACTAAGTTTTAGGCTCTGGTTTTCTACAGTGGCAATTTTATACTTTGTAATTAAAAAAATAATAAATTTTTTCAAGAAGAGGCAGTCCTCAAAAGTGAGTGTAAGAATGCCTACAAGCAGTTGGGATGAACCACATGGGAACCCACACCACAGAAGAGCCACTGGGGAAGGTGAGGACCAGAGAGAATGAAGCAGAGGCGGCTGAGAGGGTCTCTGATGTACCTAAAGCTACATGGGTAGCACTTGTTAGCAATACTGCATGTAACTCTGTCACGTCTACCGTTTTTCAAAACCAACCCTTGTAAGTATCTCCCAAACTTATCAAGGGGCCAGTGGGTGAGATGCTAAGACATGGCAGAGGTCTAGCCTAATAACACACAGGCCTGGAATGTCCCTTTCTTCTGAGAGGAAGATTAGGGTAGTCTATTGATTCAACTTGGGACTCTTCCTGGAAAAAAAAACTAGTGACTTAACAGAGAATCCTTATCTGAGTAGAGTCTAGACTGCCCTGGATTGTTTGGGCTGATTTGACATTTTGTATCAAGCAGAGTGTGTTTTAAAGCATATACAGCAAAGTACCAGAATGGTGTTGATGGAGAAGTAGAAAAGTAAACATGTCCATGCTTTTCTACAGACTTCTCTGATTTGTTGGGCTTACCGAGGTATGTGATCTTCTCACGTGCTGAGCCCAAATATTTGTTCTTCTGACACTGAAGTATGTCTGTCATTTTCTACTGCATTTGAGCTTACACCTGCTGTGTTGTTCAGAAAACCCCTGAGATAAGAAGCATTTACAGGGTTATTGGAAAGTGTGGGCCTACAACATTATCCTGTGTATCCTGCGTATCCCATATTTACTTCAACTATGAGATTTTTATTATGATAACATAGGAACAATAACAATTGAACCTGAATACCAGAATGTATTGTTCTCAGTGAGTTCTTGTGTGAATTCCAACAGGTGGATGTAGCTTCAGCTACACTGGTGCCTTACTGAAAGCATTTTTACAGAAGACAGAAAGATGGTCTTTCCATGGAGAGAAATTAGTGGCCCCAGGGACCTGGGCAACTTCTTAGTAGAACTGACACTGCATCTCCCACTTTGCCTCCACTGATCCCTCCCCCTACCTACTTAAAGAGGGTCTATTTCATTCCCTGCATCTCTCTCTTCCCTTTGACATTGGCTAATTCTCTTCCAGCTTCCTAAAATAATAGTTCTGGTGTGTGGCTGGCTGACGACCCAACACACTATCAAAACCATGCTGGCCAGATATGTGTAACTGCTTCTCATCCATTGACGAGCCATCTGTCACTTTCCGTACATTGGTTTGGAAAAAGCTTTCATGAGCAGAGACAGTCTACCGAGCACGCTTGCATAGACACATCACACACACACACACACGCACACGCGCACACACACTCACTTGTATGGAGGTTATATGTGTGTGTATGGATCTAGAACATAAGCCAATATTTTTTAACAATAGTTTTACCTCCATTTATACAATAGTTGTTTGTTTTTTTTTTTTAATTTCAAAATAAGGTATCCCTTCCCCCCAAAGGAAAGAACCTGGAATGTTGGTTTCATTGCTGCCATTTTTCAAAAGATCTTTATCTCTACTTTCAGACTGAACCAGGTCGGGGCACAAATATTTGCATCAGCTCTTTTGCTTCTCACACACCAAAAGGAGCAACAATGGTATGAACAAAAGAGAAACCTAGAAACAGTTGCTTTAGTCTTTAATATTACCCTTAATTTTCCTATTAAAGTATGAAAATTCTCCAGAGACTGGACATGAGCTTGCATTGTTATTTTTATTTTTATCAATAATAACAGTGGTTTTTATTGGGCACATCTTTTCTGGAGAACGATAAGAACTTTATGCAAGTCATCTTTTCATCCTCACACCATCTTTGAGGGATAGCCAAAGGGTAGATCATTTCATCCCAATTGAAAAGATAAAAAGAAATTGGTAGAGATGTCAGCACAGGGAGGATTACTGGCCTTGAATTTGATTTGAGGTTTTACTCTTTCCCTCATCCAACCAATTCTCTCTCCAGCCATTGCCCACAGAGTGATGCTCTTATGTATGTATATTAGGTGATGTCATCCCTGCTTGTACAGGGGGGCTACATTGTGCCTGAGCTGTCTCTGGAATGCTATCTCATGCCTCCTTCATTCACTTTGCTCCAGTGTCACAGGCTACCTAGGCTGGGATACCTTAGAATCATCTCCAGGGACAAGAATTCCTGGGAGAGCCATTTATTAGAAAGTGTTCCAGGAAAAGCCAGTAGGGGAGTGACGGAGTGGGACAGAAAAAGAAGAAAACCAAGCGAGGGTGAGAAATCAAGCAAAGTCCCAATTAGCACAACTTTGGCCCACTTTTGCAGGGGAGGTCTGGGAGGTGCCCCCATCGGGGCAAGGGAGCTGGGGAATTGATACCCCTGTTTTCATCAGTATTGGTAAAGGGCTGCCCCAGAGAATTCCATTCCCAGAACTTGTAGCTCTTGGGACTTGCAGGCAAAGTGAATTCTGGCGGCCTGAAGGCAGCCTTCCAATAGAGAGGCAGCTACTGCTACTGGGAGGGAAAGCAAACCAGAGGCTGATGAATCTAAATAGATACAGACAGAGTGGTGACAGCACCTGTGACACTGGGTTTCTGTTCCTAAAACACTCCCTGAAAGCATCTTGAGGCCTCATCAAGGTCTGCCCCACTCTGGACCTCTCTGCCCCTGGCCTTTTGCACAGGTGTCTTCTTTTCCTCAAGAGAGTCTTGGCTTCATTTTTACCTCCTCCAGTCTCCAGTAAGTGGAGGTGGAGCTGTCTCTGTTTAAAAGAAGCTCTCCAATGCCCGGTTTTATCTTTCTCAGCACTTATCACAGTCAGTCATGGTTTGCTGGCTTCCTATCTGTCACCCCAGTAAAGTGTAAGCTCCATGAGGGCAGGGATTTTGTATGCCTTGCTCTCCACTGTGTCCTGAGCACCTAGCTCAGCTTCTAATATACCCAGGAGGCACTCACTCAACCACTGTTTCTTGAAGAAGTGAGTACTTGAATCATATTTTACCTTTTACACAGTAATTTCAAGTATTCCACTATGGGTTGCAATTCATTTTAACATACCTAAAAACAAACTCAGAAGAATAGATAATATTCCCATGGTATTAAAAGCATAAACTCCACAATAATATATTAACAAACAAAGCCAAAAATACTTCAAGTATAATCAAAACAAAACAAAACAAAAAGTTAAATATGAAAGTTTCTCTCTACATTGAGTGGAAAAATCAACAAATGGTAGAAACGAGAAAACTAAAAAAGGATTTGGGGGGGAAGCTTCTATTTTAATAAACCAGATTGTTTCTAAATTGGGTATGGGAACTTCTTTTACACATAATGTTTATTTTTATACTACTCTCCTCCCTAAAAATAAGGTGTTTACCATGTGAGCTGAGCATACTCAAGTTTTCTGTGGTACATGGATGCAAATGTGGCTTCAATTCTTTCCCTCCTACATCCAAGGGGAGTTTGTTGCTTCTCCCACCAAGAAGCATTGTCTATTTCCCTTTCTCTGGAATCTGGGCTTGCTTTTGCCAGTAGAATGAGGCCAAAGTGATAATGATCCAATTCAGACTCTAGGGCTCAAGAGAACTTCCATGCTTCCACTCTGTTGGAACCTTGTCACTGCCACGTGGACAAGTCCAGACTGACTTCCAAGAAGGATCAGAGACCACATGGAGCCAAGCTGATTCTTCGCAGCCATGGCCATCTTAGAGCAGCCAGCCCCAGCCAAGCCTCCAGCTGACCACAGAGACATGAGGGAGCCCGGCCAAGATGGGCCAAGTCCAGTCCAGATCGGTGGATCCACCCAGCAGATGCACTGGCTTGCTAGGAATAATCAACCGTTGTTCTTTTTAGCCACTAAGTTTTGAGGGGGGTTGTTTCACTACAACAGCTAACTGAAACACTTCCCCAATCATTATGCTAGAGAACCAGGTGAACCCGAATCTTACAACAGCTTTGGCAGACCTCTCTCTGGTTGTTATTACTATGGGGGTGCTTTTCAAGGCAGTTTAAGAAAAGAAGCTACCCAAGGTCTTACTGTAGAGCACAGGGAACCATATTCAACCTCTTGTAATAACATATAATGGAAAAGAATCTGAAAAAGAATGTATATAGGTATAACTGAATCACTTTGCTGTACAACTGAAACTGACAAAACATTCTAAATCAACTATGTTTCAATTTTTTAAAATTTTAAAAAGAAACCATCTCATCTGTACCATTTTTCTAGATTCCACATATAAGCGATATTATATGGTACTTGTTTTTCTCTTTCTGACTTACTTCACTCTGTATGACAGTCTCTAGGTCTATCCACATCTCTGCAAATGGCACTATTTCATTCCTTTTTATGGCTGAGTAATATTCCATTGTGTATATGTACCACATCTTTATCCATTCCTCTGTTGATGGACTTATTTGCAAAGCAGAAATAGACACACAGATGTAGAGAACAAACTTATGGATACCAAGGGGGAAAGGGGGGGTGGTGGGATGAATTTGGAGATTGGGATTGACATATATACACTACTATGTATAAAACTGATAACTGATGAGAACCTGCTGTATAGCACAGGGAACTCTACTCAGTGCTCTGTGGTGACCTAAATGGGAAGGAAATCTAAAAAAGAGGGGATATATGTATACATATAACTGATTCACTTTGCTGTACAGCAGAAACTAACACAACATTGTAAAGCAACTGTAATGTCAATAAAAAATTTTTTTAAAAAGAAGCCATGGAGAAAATGGCAGCCTCCAGGGGAGCTCATGCCGAGGAATATTCTCCAGAGCTTCTGCCACTAGTGTCTTTGTCCCCACAGTGAGTCACAGCCACACCCACCTTCCCAGAAGGCCCTCCAAGACCCGCAGCCATGTGACTGACAGGGTCTTGGTGCTCTGGTAGGTTGTCAGGCCAGAGCCTCTAAGGTAGAAGAGCCAAGTACAGGACATTAGATTACCAGAGACCTCCCAGCCCCACATAATATCAATCAGTGAGAGCTCTCCCAGAGATCTCCATCTCAACACTAAGACCCAGCTCCACTCAACGACCAGCAATCTCCAATGCTGGACACACCATGCCAAACAACTAGCAAGACGGGAACACAACCCCACCCATTAGCAGAGAGGCTGCCTAAAATCATACTAAGTTCGTAGACACCCCAAAACACACCACTCGACACAGTCCTGACCAACAGAAAGACAAGATCCAGCCTCATCCACCAGAACACAGGCACCAGTCCCCTCCACCAGGAAGCCTACACAAGCCACTGAACCAAACTTACACACTGGGAGCAGACACCAAAAACAACGGGAACTACAAACATGCAGCCTGCAAAAAGGAGAGCTCAAACACAGTAAGTTAAGCAAAATGAGAAGACATAGAAATACTCAGCAGATGAAGGAGCAAAGTAAAAACCCACCAGCCCAAACAATTGAAGAGGAAATAGGCAATCTACCTGAAAAAGAATTCAGAGTAATGATAGTAAAGATGATCAAAATCTTGGAAATAGAATGGAAAAAATACAAGAAACATTCAACAAGGACCTAGGAGAACTAAAGAGCAAACAAACAATGATGAACAACACAATAAATAAAATTTAAAATGCTCTAGAAAGAATCAATAACAGAATAACTGAGGCAGAAGAACGGATAAGTGACCTGGAAGATAAAATTGTGAAAATAACTACTGCAGACCAGAATAAAGAAAAGGGAATGAAAAGAATTGAGGACAGTCTCAGAGACCTCTGGGACAACATTAAATGCACCAACATTCGAATTATAGGGGTCCCAGAAGAAGAAGAGAAAAAGAAAGGGACTGAGAAAATATTGGAAGAGATTACAGGTGAAAACTTCCCTAATATGGGAAAGGAAATTGTCAATCAAGTACAGGAAGCACAGAGAGCCCCATGCAGGATAAATCCAAGGAGAAACACACCAAGATACATATTAATCAAACTATCAAAAATTAAATACAAAGAAAAAATGTTACAAGCAGCGAGGGAAAAGCAACAAATAGCATACAAGGGAATCCCCATGAGGTTAACAGCTAAACTTTCAGCAGAAACTCTGCAAGCCAGAAGGGAGTGGCAGGACATATTTAAGGTGATGGAAGGAAAAAACCTACAGCCAAGATTACTCTACCTAGCAAGGATCTCATTCAGATTTGACAGAGAAATTATAACCTTTACAGACAAGCAAAAGCTAAGAGAATTCAGCAACATCAAACCAGCTTTACAACAAATGGTAAAGGAACTTCTCTAGGCAGGAAACACAAGAGAAGGAAAAGACTTACAATAATAAACCGAAAACAATTCAGAAAATGGTAATAGGAACATACATATTGATAATTACCTTAAAAGTAAATGGATTAAATGCTCCCACCAAAAGACATAGACTGGCTGAATGGATACAAAAACAAGAACCGTATATAAGCTGTCTACAAGAGACCCACTTCAGGCCTAGGGACACACACAGACTGAAAGTTAGAGGATGGAAAAAGATATTCCATGCAAATGAAAATCAAAAGAAAGCTGGAGTAGCAATTCTCATATCAGACAAAATAGACTTTAAAATAAAGACTATTATAAGAGACAAAGAAGGACACTACATAATGATCAAGGGAACAATCCAAGAAGAAGATGTAACAATTGTAAATATTTATGCACCCAACATAGGAGCACCTCAATACATAAAGCAAATGCTAACAGCCATAAAAGGGGAAATCGAAAGTAACACAAAAGTAGTAGGGGATTTTAACACCCCACTTTCACCAATGGACAGATCAACCAAAATGAAAATAAACAAGGAAACACAAGCTTTAAATGACACATTAAACAAAATGGACTTAATTGATATTTATAGGCTATTACATCCAAAAACAACAGAATACACTTTCTTCTCAAGTGCTCATGGAATATTCTCCAGGATAGATCATATCTTGAGTCACAATTCAAGCATTGGTAAACTTAAGAAAATTGAAATTGTATCAAGTATCATTTCCGACCACAAGGCTACGAGACTAGATATCAATTACATTAAGAAAACTGTAAAAAATACAAACACATGGAGGGTAAACAATATGCTACTAAGTAACCAAGAGATCACTGAAGAAATCAAAGAGAAATCAAAAAATACCTAAAAACAAATGACAACGAAAACACGACGGCCCAAAACCTATGGGATGCAGCAATAGCAGTTCTAAGAAGGAAGTTTATAGCACTACAATCCTACCTCAAGAAACAAGAAAAATCTCCAATAAACAACCTAACCTTAAACCTAAAGCAATTAGAGAAAGAGGAACAAAAAAACCCCCAAAGTTAGCAGAAGGAAAGAAATCATAAAGATCAGTTGAGAAATAAATGAAAAAGAAATGAAGGAAACAATAGCAAAGATCAATAAAACTAAAAGCTGGTTCCTTGAGAAGATAAACAAAGTTGATAAACCGTTAGCCAGACTCATTAAGAAGAAAAGGGAGAAGACTCAAATAAATAGAATTAGAAATGAAAAAGAAGTAACAACTGAAACTGCAGAAATACAAAGGATCATGAGAGATTACTACAAACAACTATATGCCTATAAAATGGACCACCTGGAAGAAATGGACAAATTCTTAGAAAAGCACAACATTCCGAGACAGAACTAGGAAGAAACAGAAAATATAAACAGACCAATCACATGCACTGAAATTGAAACTGTGATTAAAAACCTTCCAACAAACAGAAGTCCAGGACCAGATGGCTTCACAGGCGAATTCTATCAAACATGTAGAGAAGAGCTAACATCTATCCTTCTCAAACTCTTCCAAAATATAGCAGAGGGAGGAAGACTCCCAAACTCATTCTACAAGGCCACCATCACCCTGATACCAAAACCAGACAAAGATGTCACAAAAGGAAAACTACAGGCCAATATCACTGATGAACCTAGATGCAAAATTCCTCAACAAAATACTAGCAAGCAGAATCCAACAGCACATTAAAGGGATCATACACCATGATGAAGTGGGGTTTATCCCAGGAATGAAAGGATTCTTCAATATATGCAAATCAATCAATGTGATACACCATATTAACAAACTGAAAGATAAAAAGCATATGATCATCTCAATAGATGCAGAAAAAGCTTTTGACAAAATTCAACTCCCATTTATGATAAAAACCCTCCAGAAAGTAGGCATAAAGGGAACTTACCTCAACATAATAAAGGCCATATATGACAAACCCACAGCCAACATCATTCTCAATGGTGAAAAACTGAAACCATTTCCTCTAAGATCAGGAATAAGACAAGGTTGTCCACTCTCACCACTATTATTCAACATAGTTTTCAAAGTTTTAGCCACAGCAATCAGACGAAAAAGAAATAAAAGTATCCAAATCAGAAAAGAAGAAGTAAAGCTGTCACTGTTGTAGATGACATGATACTAAACAGAGAGAATCCTAAAGATGCTACCAGAAAACTACCAGAGCTAATCAATGAATTTGGTAAAGTGGCAGGATACAAAATTAATGCACAGAATTCTCTTGTATTCCTACACACTAATGATGGAAAATCTGAAAGCGAAATTAAGGAAACACTCCCATTTACCATTGCAAGAAACAGAATAAAATACCTAGGAATAAACCTACCTAAGGAGAGAAAAGACCTGTATGCAGAAAATTATAAGACACTGATGAAAGAAATTAAAGATGATACAAACAGATGGAGAGATATACCATGTTCTTGGATTGGAAGAATCAACATTGTGAAAATGACTATACTACACAAAGCAATCTACAGATTCAATGCAATCCCTATCAAACTACCAATGGCATTTTTTACAAAACTAGAACAAAAAACTTCACAATTGGGCTTCCCTGGTGGCGCAGTGGTTGAGAATCTGCCTGCCAATGCAGGGGACACGGGTTCGAGCCCTGGTCTGGGAGGATCCCACATGCCGCGGAGCGGCTGGGCCCGTGAGCCACAACTACTGAGCCGGCGCGACTGGAGCCTGTGCTCCGCGACAAGAGAGGCCACGATAGTGAGAGGCCCGCGCACCGCGATGAGGAGTGGCCCCCGCTTGCCGCAACTGGAGAAGGCCCTAGCACAGAAACGAAGACCCAACATAACAATCAATCAATCAATAAATAAATCTTTAAAAAAAAAAAAAACAAAAAAAAAACTTCACAATTTGTATGGAAACACAAAAGACCCGGAATAGCCAAAGCAATCTTGAGAAAGAAAAACAAAGCTGGAGGAATCAGGCTCCCTGACTTCAGACTATATTACAAAGTTACAGTAATCAAGACAGTATGGTACTGACACAAAAACAGAAATATAGATCAATGGAACAGGATAGAAAGCCCAGAGATAAACCCACGCACGTATGGTCACCTTATTTTTGATAAAGGAGGCAAGAATATACAATGGAGAAAAGACAGCCTCTTCAATAAGTGGTGCTGGGAAAACTGGACAGCTACATGGAAAAGAATGAAATTAGAACACTTCCTAACACCACACACAAAAATAAACTCAAAGTGGATTAAAGTCCTAAATGTAAGGCCAGACACTATAAAACTCTTAGAGAAAAACATAGGCAGAACACTCTATGACATACATCACAGCAAGATCCTTTTTGACCCACCTCCTAGAGAAATGTAAATTAAAACAAAATAAACAAATGGGACCTAATGAAACTTAAAAGCTTTTGCACAGCAAAGGAAACCATAAACAAGACGAAAAGACAACCCTCAGAATGGGAGAAAATATTTGCAAACGAAGCAAGTGACAAAGAATTAATCTCCCAGATATACAAGCAGCTCATGCAGCTCAATATAAAAGAAACAAACAACCCAATCCAAAAATGGGCAGAAGGCCTAAATAGACATTTCTCCAAGGAAGATCTACAGATTGCCAACAAACACATGAAAGGATGCTCAACATCACTAATCATTACAGAAATGCAAATCAAAACTACAATGAGGTATCACCTCACACCGGTCAGAATGGCCATCATTAAAAAAATCTACAAACAATAAATGCTGGAGAGGGTGTGGAGAAAAGGGAACCCTCTTATACTGTTAGTGTGAATGTAAATTGATACAGCCACTATGGAGCACAGTATGGTGGTTCCTTAAAAAACTAAAATTAGAACTATCATATGACCCAGCAATCCCACTACTGGGCATATACTCTGAGAAAACCATAATTCAAAAAGAGTCGTGTAGCACAATGTTCATTATATCATTAAAAAAATACCATACTTTAACACATATATATGGAATGTAAAAAAAAAAAAAAAAAGGTTGTGAAGAACCTAGGGGCAGGACAGAAATAAAGACACAGACGTAGAGAATGGACTTGAGGACATGCGGAGGGGGAAGGGTAAGCTGGGATGAAGTGAGAGAGTGGTATGGACATATATACACTACCAAATGTAAAATAGATAGCTGGTGGGAAGCAGCTGCATAGCACAGGGAGATCAGCTCGGTGCTTTGTGACCACCTAGAGGGGTGGGATAGGGAGGGTGGGAGGGAGACGCAAGAGGGAGGGAATTTCGAGATATTTGTATACATATGACTGATTCACTTTGTTATACAGCAGAAACTAACACAACAATGTAAATCTATTATAATCCAATAAAGATGCTAAAAAAATAAAAAGAAGCCATCTCAGAATTATTTAGTGTGAGTGATTAACAGGAAAAACAACCTCAACAGGTAAGTTTTGTCAGAACAATAGCTCCTTCAAGCCTCCAATAGTCTATTGAGGCTTAAAGAGTTACGGTTCACTTTGGCAGAAAGACAAAAAACACACATGCCAAAAAAAATAAAGAATCCCATCGAGTTCTACTCCCTATTATACCAATCAACCATGTTCACTAAGACTTACGTACTTTGTTCTTAATTTATAATTAGCTATGACTTAATGATAAGCACAGGATTAAGTGAATCACCATTCACTTCATTTTTTTGAAGTTGTAGGTGGGGTTTTGTTTTCGTCGCTGTTGGCAGGTCATCCGCCATTTTATTGTCCTGTGCAGAGATAAAATCTAGGCACCTGCAAACCAAAAAGAAATAAGAGAAATCGGTGGGTGGGGGAGGGAAGCTTTGTTCGGTGTAACTGCTCACTGGCCTCCACGAAAAAGCATAACGAATTAACTAACAACCTGCCACAAATTGAAGTGTCCTTGGAGGTGTAGACCTTTAAAGCATATTTCAGTTGCCACAGTTACCATTTTGCTGAATGAAGCAATGGAATTATCCAATGAAATTTTGGCTGCATTTCTCATGAGGATTCAATACACTGTTTTGATATTGATAGCCCTTCCCTCCACATTTGCTGTGATAGTTTCCATTCTAATTGTGCATTGTTTTAGGTGATGGTTCTTCTTCCGATGTATTTGTACTATGTCAAAAGCTGAGATATTTTTAATCATCCTTTCTTTTTGTTTCTTTTGTTTTGTCGTCTCCTTCCAAATATGTATGCCTATAGTGTACTGTTTATTGATTTATAATTGAATAAAGAATAGTTTTATTACTGCTCAAGGAGTTTTGAAAATTCAGAGTTTACCTCCTTATGGAATAGAGAACCTTTTGTTTTACTTACCAAATTTTGGAGTAGTAGCATCTGTGATTTGTTAATGTACCTTGTAAACCTTAATTTGGCCAATGTAAACCTTCAAGAATCCTTTACCTATGGAGATGAAATAACAGCAGACCCTCAAATGACTCTTTGCCTTTACCTTCTATAGTAGACATATTTTCCCTCCAGCAATCCCTAGAACCCATTTCCCCCCTCTTCCTTACTAACTTCATCCTGAATTTTTGAGACCTGCGGTTGGGTGGGATTGACCCCACTTCCAGTTCTGTTCAGTCATGTATTTGTTTAAGCTAATAGTTAGTCCCATTTATTGAGTATTTTCTTAGGCCTATCAATGTATCCCACTGACCCAGCCACACGAGTTAGCTCAGGGATGGGAGCATGACCCAAGGCAGGCCAATCAGGGGTAGGAACGTGACCTAAGCAGACCAATGAGAGCTGGAACATATGAGCCAATCAGGGCCAGGAGATTCCAGGATTTGTTCAAGCTTTTGTGAGCCAATGAGAGCCCACTTCAGACCACTAGGGGAGCCTACCTCAGGATGGAAACAATCTTGAAGAAGATGTGCTAAGAAAGGGAGAAAAAAAACACAAAAACAAAAACAGAAATTGGGTCATAGACATTGTTTGAGCCCAGAATAAAGCTTCATCTGAACCATTCCCCCTCGATTGATCAATTAAAGGAGCCAATAAATGCTATTTTTTTTCTTTAAGCCGGTTTGAGGACTTTTTGTTTTTTGTTTTTTGTTTTTTTTGACATAGACTGTTCTAAATCAAAAAATTAAAATTTGAAACAGAACTATCTAAATATAAAATGACAAACCTTGGAAATTAATGAGTTTCTACTGAAGAATATCCAGGAAGGATTGGGATACCAGAGAAGAAATTCAAGCATCAGAGGGGTGGTTTTGTTTTAAGATTACTGTCAACACTTTGGGTCCTGAGTAGTGGATCAAAATGCATGAGGGCCAGATCAATGCTAAACCCACAGCCCATCTCACCCAGAAGGATAATCAAGTCATGGACAAGACAAGTAGAGAGAATAAACTCAAGTCAAACACTCAGACACCCTTGAAATAAGTGATGTACCAAATAATTACCCTGGATTCCCTCTTTTTTCACTATGGGAATCTTAGTCTGAGGGAGCCATCCAGTAAAATAGAAACCTCGCTGGACATTAAACTGAGAAGCCAAACAGGGACAGGATGGCAGCCCAGAGATGGCAGCTGCGGGAAACTGGGGCTCCCCTAGGCTGGAGGTTCAGAGCAGGGAGATAATGTTATCAGAGCCCAGGGGGAGGAGAGAGGCCAGAGCCACAGAGGGCCTGTCCAGTGGGAGCAGGTGCGGCAGAGGATGATCAGCTACTACCAGTGATGCTGCGTGAGTCAGACCGAGAGGAGAAGAAATAGCCCAGCTTCTCCCTCCCCTCCACACACTCACCTCCCGCTACCAACACAGCCAAAGACCCCTAATCATGGACCCCAGGAACCACAGCCTGCAATTATCAGCTCTTCTGTGATGCAGAGCCGACCCGGAAAAGGGCAAGGAATAGATCTGATCCGAGGACCAGCTCAGAATCTAATCCACATGGGGCGATGATCTCCTGCTTTCTTGAAGCACATCTACCTCAGTTATCACAGACTGATGAGGGATAAAATCATAGGATGTTCTTTGTCTCCATCCACAGTCATAATGAAGCCAACATTTGAGACAGTTTGTAAAATTCCCAAGATATTTGTTAAACTTGATATTATTTACTCAATCAGAGCTAGATGATTTACAGGAGATGCGACCCGTACTCCTGATTCTCCTGCTCAGAGCCTTCGTCTTTGACAGTTTCCCCATCTCACTAAACAGCAGCCCCATCCTAACAGTTACATGGGCCAAAAACCTTGACTTCTTTCTATCTCTCTCACCCCAGATCACATCTGTCAGCAAAGCCCAACAGCTCTGCCTTCAAAATATACCCAGAAGCTGAATACACCTCCATTTGCGGTGTTACCACTCTCATCCCGGTCAACATCATCTCTCCCTGTATTACTGCCATAGCCTCGTAACATATCTCTCTGCCTCTGCTCTTGTTCCACCTCACCCTACACCACGGAGTAGCCAGGGTGATTCTTTTAAAATGTAAGTTTGTTCCTGTCATACCTCTGCTCAAACCTCCGACGGCTCCCATCTCCTCCTCTGTGTCATAAGTTCAAGGAGATCCTTCAGGAACAAGGCCACTTCAAGTCGAGCAAATTCAGCTTAGATTATGACCCTGCTGTCATTAAAAACGTGAGATCAGGCTGCAGTTTTGTGGTTTTTTAAAAAAACAACAGTCCTAACTAATTGTCCCTGACATGGCTACTATTCCAAGTTCAAAGCACTTGTCCTGACACAGAGTAAATAGTTGTTGCAAGGTGTAAATGTTGAGTGGATGGATGGCTGAATATGTTTAAAAACAATAAGAGATGACTCTAAAGCTGACAAAGGGGTCTAATCTGAACAATAGAACACAAGTTCTTTGGTCAGATTATTTAGATAGACTTTGAAAGCAATTCATCCAGACTATGATCTAAGCTGTTTATAAAGTAAACTATGTTATATAACATATTTTTGCAAATCTGCAACCTTTTGAGCTTAGATAAAAATGGTTGAAAAGGATAATAATTAACCCATACAATATAGATCTTTCCAAACCAGAAGTGTGAAAACTTCTGCCCAGCACCAAACTCTATGACTTAACCAAGCTACTTGAGCAAAGGTGATTGTTGAATGAATGAGCCAGTCAAACTTCTTTCCATGAATGAGTAAACTGAGGCCCAAATGGTTCACTGAATCAATGTTTTGAGACATAACATAATTATTGCATGTCCATTATAGGTCAGACATAATTATTGCATGTCCATTATAGGTCAGGCATTATAGGTCAGGCATTATAGGTCAGGCACCTATGGACTCATAGGATGCTGGGAGAGACCACCTTTGAACAAGCAACTATAAGGATAGGATTACTACAAGTACAGAGACAGAGAGTGCTGTGGGAAATGTAACAGAGGGAACAAATGAAGTCTAAGAGTTTAAGTTGGGACTTAAAGTAGAAGATAACAGAGCAAACTAGCTCAGTGGTTCCCAAACTTTAACATGCTTCAGAATCACCTGGAGGGCTTGTTAAAATACAGACTGCTGGGCCCAGTCACAGCATTTCTGATTCAGTAGATCTGGGCCATGGCCTGAGAACTTGCATTTCTAACACATTCCCAGGTTGAGGCTGATGCTGCAGTTCTGGAGGCCACATTTTGCAAACTACTGAGCTAGATAAAGATGGGGACCAGAGGCTGGGGAAACTGTCCTCTAGTGCAGGGACCCCCAACCCCTGGGCTGTGGACCACTACCGGTCCACAGCCCATTAGGAACTGTGCCACACAGCAGGAGGTGAGCGGCGGGCGAGCAAGCAAAGCTTCATCTGCCGCTCCCCATCCCTCCCCATCGCTGGCATTACCTCCTGAACCATCCCCCCCATCGCTCACATTAGCACCTGAACCATCCCCCCCCAACCCCATCCATGGAAAAATTGTCTTCCATGAAACCAGTCCCTGGTGCCAAAAAGGTTGGGGACCGCTGCCCTAGTGTGTGAGAAGCCCTTTGTATAAAAGAGCAGGGAATTGAAATAAGGCTTTGTATCAATCAGAGTCCCAACAAGAAACAGTGATACACTTAAACAGGGTAATTTAGGAGAGTTTAATGACGTGACTGCTAACAAAGATTTAGGCAGGGCTAAGGGAAGTGAACAAGGGAAAGGGTGGTGAATATGGAGGACTAACAACAATGCAGAGTGTACCCTGTAACACTCAGGGGTACAGGAAGGGAGCAGTAAAGGAACCAGACAGAGCTGGAGCCAGAGGAGAAAGCCTCATGACAAGAGCTGTGGCCTGCCGTAGAGAAATGTGGCTATTTCCAACCTACAACCTCACAGGGAGGGAGCCTCGATTCATCTTCTTCCCTGTTTCCCACTTCCCAGCCTCGTTTCAGTGCCAGTCAAAAGCCAGAGGTCAAGGAAGCTCAGCAGATGCAGTCCCTACCAGTCAGCCTCCTGGAGCACAGGGAAAGAAGAAAGAGCATAAAGAATGGATCTGGAAGAGGCAGGTGGAGAACACCAGAACACACTAGAGAAGGTGTGCTATCAGAATATCGTGGAAGACATTGCAACCAGTTTTGCATTGCTGTGCAACAAAGCACCACAAACTTAGCAGCTTAAAATAATACATATTTATTATCTCACATTTCTGTGGCTCAGGAGTCCAAGCCTGCTTAGCTGGTTCTCTGCTTCAGGGTCTCACCAGGCTGTAACCAAGGTGTTGGCCAGGCTGCATTCTCATCTGGAGGTCTGACTGGGGACTGGGGAAGGTTCTGTTCCCAAGCTCATTCAGGCTGTTGGTAGAATTCAGCTCCTTGCGGTTATAGGACTGAGGCCCTCAATTCCTACAGGTTTCCTGCATTTACCTGACATGTGGGCCTTTCCAGAGACATTCACAACATGGCTGTTTATTCCTTCAAGGCCAGCAGGAGAACAAGAATGATTCCAGAGAGATGGAGTCCTAAATTACATGACATAAACACTGGAGTAACATTCCATCATCTTTGCCATATTCTATTGGGTAAAAGCAAGTCATAAGCTCACTCACACTCAAGGTGAGGGGATGGCACAAGAGGTCACCTTAGAGTTTGACTGCTGTACCATGTAACACAGTACATCTTATTAAGAATTTGATACTTTATCCTGATGCCAATAAGGGGCACTCATTCAAAGAATGTATGGAAGGGAGGGGTGGCAGAATTAGGTCTGCACTTTGAGGCTCACGCTCATTCTCATAGAGAGGATAAACAGAACATGCAGAGGGTCTACTTACGGTCACAGAGTTAGTTAGTGGCTGGGCCAGGGCTCTGGCTCTTTGAGAAGTACCATGCTCCAGCAATATTACAAAGTCCCTTTTTATTCCATGATGCCATATTTCTCTGCATATACAAGATGACGAAATGTCATATTTAATAGCATTGCATCAATATGAAGGATAGAGAAGTAACAGAGAGACTATTTTGGTTAGCAAATATTTGGACTTGGTCTTACATAAAAATCTAAAACAAATTCTGAGTTTAGTTTTTCCCCTTTTACAACATTTATACGTGTGGAATCGTCCTTTAGGGAAAAAGTTATTTTTCCTACATGTCATCAGAGGTGGCACTGGATCCTTCAGAGTAAAGGAAATCTGGGTTTACTTACCTTCCACCTCAGCTGCTGGCCCACCTGGATCTAAGCAGGCCATCCTGCATGTTGCTAGTAGGAATGTTATTAGGTATAAACTTTCTGGAGAGAAACAGCAAAATGTGTATTTAAAGCCTTGCAGTGGTGGTGTGTTGGTTCACAAGCACCAATTGTTAATTTTTCAAAAATTTTTAAGGGAGGTGTTAAACCATTGGTAGCTTGAAATCAACTATGGTGGGAGTATTTATACCCCAGAAATGGGCAAATACTATAAATCAAGTCTTTCGTCCCCCTTTGCAAGCCAGTTATTAAGCATTTACCGGCACGACACTGCTTTAAGATGTTCAAACTCTCCCAAAAACTCTATTGTAAGAACTATTGAGAGAAGCACATAAATATTTACATATAAGAAAGGTCTTCGTAGAAAAGAAAGTTGAAAATAACCTAAATGTCCAGAGGAAGCAGCAGGTTAAACAAAATGCTCTTCAGCTACTGAAATCCTACTTTTAAGTCCGCTTGATGACATGAAAAATCATTCAGGATATAATAAGGGGAAATCAGAATATCAAACTCCATATAGAGTAAAAGAGGAATTTTGTGGGAAAATAGTCCCACAAAATGTGGATATATAAAGAATTTTATTTTTTCCAGTTTTATTGGGATATATTTAATTGACATATAGCATTGTATACATTTAAGGTATGCAACATAATGACTTGATATATGTATATATTGCAAAGTGATTAGCACAATATGTTTAGTTAACATCCATCGCTTTTTACATAGAATTAAAAAAACAAAACCTGAATGGTAGCAATGATATCCTTGAATGGTGGGACAAAGTTGACTTTTATTTTCTTCTTGATACTTTTGTGTATTTTCTAAATATTCAATGATAAATATGTATTGCATTTGTATCCATGCAAAAAAAAAGATGCTATCAAGAAAAAAATAAATTCAGAAGAACCTGGAAGATACAGGCTTACATTCAGCTATCATTTCCTGCTCACCAGACATTTGTTGTGCCAAACTGACACCTACCAATCAGGGATAGGAGACACGTTTTCTGCATCCCAGGCATAATAAGATAGTGATTCTAGATTGTGGTGGTTCTGTGCATTTTTAGTCCTCTGAGTTCTTCAGGATGTGGCCAGTTTTAGTTTTCAGAACACTGCATAGAATTGCATTTCTAACCTCAAACCCACAAAACCAACGAATTAAGCATGTAACTTACCAAACACAGGTCAGTCTCCACTTAATATCACTTTCAAGGCCTCTCTGTTACAGGACCCTTGTTTTTCCATGTAGAAGGACGTGAGCTAGAGGGACACTCTGGGCTCCACCTCCAGCTCACTCCTCTGATGGCAGCTGTGATGATCTGATCAGAGTCTTAGGGAGAAGCTCTTTTGGAGCCAGCCTGTCTGAAGGCCACATGCATTCTGATCTGCTCTCTGCCATGGGCATTGCCCCCCACACCCTCATCATGGGGAATGCCTGCAGTTGACCAGCTGGGCCAGCTACCAGAGGTAAGAGCTGGTGAATGGTCTCCACTGAAAAAAATACACAACCTAAAAGTTGAGAATTATGTTTTATTTGGTGGACTTCCTGAGGACTTAAGCACAGGAGATAGCCTCTCAGATACCTCTGAGCGACTGCTCCAAAGAGATAAGGAAGGAGCCAGGATATATAGGAGTTTTTGCAACAAAACCCAGGTGGTTGGAACATCAAACAATTACTGTTAATTAAAGAAAAAAAAAGTCTCAAGTTAATGAATTTAGCCCCTTTCTATGTATGCGAAGATGCAAGAGTCTGGGCGGCTTAATGAAATGATTCCTTTGATATGCACCTCAACTATCTAGGGCCAGTATCCTGTCCTTTTCCATCCTGAATCCCCTCAGGGTGCACCACTGGGGCGGCTGCAGTGCCTGACGGCTTGATGGTCACAACATCCTTTGCTCATATGGCAGGTGACATTGTTTGTCTACAATAGGCAAACCCACTTGGCCACAGATCTAACCCACATTCTCCAATCAACTTTATAAGTAATCAAGGTACTCTGACTTCCCACTCTCCAGAATGTATCTATCAATTCACCCCACATTTGAAAGGAGAAGAATGAGGTGTTGATTCTCAGCTTCCTTTAAACCCCAATGCTATCCATCAGTGTCTTTCTAGGGTGGATACTGCTGAAGACCGAGGGTCATGTCTGACATTCCCATTTTTGTATCCATAGCACTTAGTGTGGACATTTATGGACATAGAAGTGCTCCGCAGAAGATTGGGGGTAGAGAGGATGAAGAGGACTGGTCAGAGAAAAAGCTATAGATGGGAATCTCTTTACCTGTTTCCTCTCACTCGTATTTCCTACTGAATTCCGGAGAGTAGGACCCTTCCCTCAGGCAGATTTTGGCCAATTCTCCCCATTCTTGTTTTAATGGATGGCAGAGCATTTGCAGCTTAAATAATTTATAGTGATCAATGGGAACTAACACTAGGTGAAATTGGGTCTCATCTGAGAAAAATCCTTAGTAATGACAGACAGGGGAGAGGTATGGCTATCAGCTCTTAATTACATTCTGTCGTCTCGGCTGCCTCCTCTTTTCTCTTCTCTTCCTTCCTAACATATATTTTATTTTATTTTTTGTCTCATTTTTAAACAGTTTTATTGGAGTATAGTTGATTTACAATGTTATGTTAGTTTCAGGTGTACAGCAAAGTGAATCAGTTATACATATACATATCCCCACTTTTTTAGATTCTTTTCCCATATAGGTCATTACAGAGTGTTGAGTAGAGTTCCCTGTGCTAGACAGTAGGTCCTTATTAGCTATCTATTTTATATGTAGTAGTGTGTATGTGTCAGTCCTAGTCTAAGTGCATTTTTTAAGTGGGAGAGACCTCTTAGTAGTCAATGAAACTTTCTGTTTCCTTGGCTGAAGCCCCCTGACTCACTCACTCCTGCAAGTCAGAGCACCATTTCCTCCTCCTCAATTGGTACCAATTAAACACCTTCTAGGTAGAGAAATAATTTGTTTAACTGCATAGGAAAATGGCCACTCCAAGCCCTTTAAGAGTTTTGGTTCTCAATTACCCAGCCTTCCTTCCCCTGCGAAGTGATAATTAGAGTCTGGATGATGACTAGATTACCAAGGACATCTCTCCTGACAGTCGTTTACCACCTAATCAAGTGTTAAGGTCGTAAATTATGCATTTCTCAGCAGCATTCAGACCCATTTGAAAACAATTTGAAACAGTTCAAGAGTTCCTAGATGGTCTTCCGTTTTACAGGGCTGTGAAGGGTCCTGCTTAAAGAGATTACCCGCTTAGAAGAATTTCCCAGTTAAAGGAATTACCCACTTAAAAGACTCAAAGTGTAAGGCTTGCTCAGTTCTTTAATCAGCTGCAGATCATTATTTTTTTAACTGACAATGGAATATCCTGCCCTCCCCACCTCCCCCCCCCCACCCCCAACGTAAGAGAAAATGTGTTTCCCAGTGTCAACGCACCTCCCCAGGGAGCTTGGATAGAAAGAAAGATACTACAGAGAATTTGAAAAGAGAAAAACAAAAAAAAAAGAAATGAAGAGAAGACAAAGCCTTACAACTTGTTTTTCTCATGACTTGTCCAAAATCAGATCCGAAAATTAAAAGTTTGTGACTGAAAACTACGAACTATGTTTCTCATTTGTGATTCAGAAGGAGGAACGTATTCTAAGTGGGTGGGGATGGAGGACAGTGTCGGGAAAGATTGGACAAGAAGGTTCCACAACTTGCTCTGATCACGTAGAAAGACAACCGAGCTTCCTTTAGGCAGCGGGCTCTTGCGATGATGCTGGCCAAGTTAGAACCACTGTCACCGCCATCACCCGCCACGTCTGCAGATCCTTCAGTGACCTGAGCTAAAGTCAGGTCTCAAAAAGCAGCCATCACCATGGTCTTATACTTTACAGTAAAATTTCCCTCAACGATTGGTCTATCCACCGGTCCCTCTGCCTTCCCTCCACTCCTCAAAGCAGGAAGGTGATGTCTTTAAAGGCGCTGGGCGTCATGCACATTATGACAGCATCTCTTCCCCCTCTTTAATAACAGCAGCCACGCTTCTTTCCGAGCCTGACTGAGAATCTGTTTACAAGCTCAGTGTTCCTCTTGGAAGGAGGAATGGTATAATTGGGAACACAGATTACACCACATCATTGTACTAAGAGAAGAATCCATCTGCAGTCCAGTCCAACTCAATCAGAATATTTTTACTGCTTAACTTGATCTGAAGAGCCTCACAAAAAGGAAAAAAAAAAAAAAACTGTCTTCTTGGAGGAATAGGCAAAGTATGGCACATGGTTTTCTTCCCTCTTCCTCTTTCCCCTCCTTCCATCTCAGTAACGTCCCACATACTAAAAAAATACAAACCAGAAATCCAAAATGAAGACAACCCTTTCTCATCCCTTCGGCTGTGTTTCAGGACTTCACTCACTGGAACAACCTGAGTTGTTTGTGTGACAAATACATTCGGTCTCTCCAAATTAAAAATCCTTTATTTCAGTATAGTTATTAGAAGAAAAAAAGAGGGAGAACAGAGTTGGTATCCGATACATGAAGGATAATTTTAACCGGGCCAACGTAAAAAGCCTCTTGCGTAATCTCCATTCCTAGCTTTCTAAATCAAAATATCCCATCATCGTCACCATCAGGCTTAAGCATCCATGATGGTTGCCCACTACTAGTTCAAGGAAATCCAAGCACCATTCAGAGACCTTCACAATTGGGCTCCGACTCACCTTTCCACCCCTATACGCTCTCATTTTCCCTCAAACAGGCACGATGCTCCTGTCCTCACTTCCATTCCGCCAAGCACATTCTGCATGTTCCTGTTTCTCTGTCTTTGCTCCCACTCTTCCCTCTGCCTATACTCTCCATTCTCCACTCCTTGCAAAACCCTATGTACCCAGCGAGAACGAACTCCAGTGCCACCTCCTCCATAGTCCTTTCCTCTGCCAGCTGATATAAAATGAATTGTCTAGCCCCTGGGTTCACCTGCTACTTTTCAACTCCTCTAGTCTACTTTTATCATCATTTTATGCCTGTTTCCCTTGGGGGATTGTAAATGTCCTGAGAGTCATGGTTACATCTTACCATTTATGTACACCCAGTGTCTTTAGTACCTGGAATAAATAAATGCATATTTTCTAGAAAGATATTTTAGAAAAAAAATCAGGTTTTCTGTCTTCTGAGTTTTTTTTAACATCTTTATTGGAGTGTAATTGTTTTACAATGGTGTCTTAGTTTCTGCTTTATAACAAAATGAATCAGCTATACATATACATATATCCCCATATCTCCTCCCTCTTGTGTTTCCCTCCCACCCTCCCTATCCCACCCCTCTAGGTGGTCACAAAGCACCGAGCTGATCTCCCAGTGCTATGTGGCTGCTTCCCATTAGCTATCTATTTTACATTTGGTAGTGTATATAAATCCATGCCACTCTCTCACTTTGTCCCAGCTTTCCCTTCCCCCTCCCCATGTCCTCAAGTCCATTCTCCACGTCCGCATCTTAATTCCTATCCTGCCCCTAGGTTTTTCATAACCTGTTTTGTTTTTTTTTTTGGATTCCATATATATGTGTTAGCATACGTTATTTCTTTGTCTCTTTCTGACTTACTTCACTCTGAATGACAGTCTCTAGATCCATCCACCTCACTACAAATAACTCGATTTCATTTCTTTTTATGGCTGAGAAATATTCCATTGTATATATGTGCCACATCTTCTTTATCCATTCAGCTGTCGATGGACACTTAGGTTGCTTCTATGTCCTGGCTATTGTAAATAGAGCTGCAATGAACATTGTGATACATGACTCTTTTTGAATTATGGTTTTCTCAGGGTATATGCCTAGTAGTGGGATTGCTGGGTCATATGGTAGTTCTATTTTTAGTTTATTAAGGAACCTCCATACTGTTCTCCAGAGTGGTTGTATCAATTTACATTCCCACCAACAGTGCAAGAGGGTTCCCTTTTCTCCACACCCTCTCCAGCATTTATTCTTTGTAGATTTTTTGATGATGGCCATTCTGACTGGTGTGAGGTGATACCTCATTGTAGTTTTGATTTGCATTTCTCTAATGATTAGTGAGGTTGAGCATCCTTTCATGTGTTTGTTGGCAATCTGTATATGTTCTTTGGAGAAATGTCTATTTAGGTCTTCTGCCCATTTTTGGATTGGGTTGTTTGTTTATTTAATGTTGAGCTGCATGAGCTGCTTGTAACTTTTAGAGATTAATCCTTTGTCAGTTGCTTCATTTGCAAATATTTTCTCCCATTCTGAGGGCTGTCTTTTCATCTTGTTTATGGTTTCCTTTGCTGTGCAAAAGCATTTAAGTTTCATTAGGTCCCATTTGTTTATATTTGTTTTTATTTCCATTTCTCTAGGAGGTAGTTCAAAAAGAATCTTGCTGTGATTTATGTCATAGAGTGTTCTGCCTATGTTTTTCTCTAAGAGTTTGATAGTGTCTGGCCTTACATTTAGGTCTTTAATCCGTTTTGAGTTTATTTTTGTGTATGGTGTTAGGGAGTATTCTAATTTCATTCTTTTCCATGTAGCTGTCCAGTTTTCCCAGCACCACTTATTGAAGAGGCTGTCTTTTCTCCATTGTATATTCTTGCCTCCTTTATCAAAGATAAGGTGACCATATTTGCATGGGTTTATCTCTGGGCTTTCTATCCTGTTCCATTGAACTATATTTCTGTTTCAGTGCCAGTACCATACTGTCTTGATTACTATAGCTTTGTAGTATAGTCTGAAGTCAGGGAGTCTGATTCCTCCAGCTCCATTTTTCTTTCTCAAGATTGTTTTGGCTATTTGGGGTCTTTTGTGTTTCCATACAAATTGTGAAATTTTTTGTTCTAGTTCTGTGAAAAATGCCATTGGTAGTTTGATAGTGATTGTATTGATTCTGTAGATTGCTTTGGGTAGTAGAGTCATTTTCACAATGTTGATTCTTCCAATCCAAGAACATGGTATATCTCTCCATCTGTTTGTATCATCCTTAATTTCTTTCATCAGTGTCTTATAGTTTTCTACATACAGTTCTTTTCTCTCCTTAGGTAGGTTTATTCCTAGGTATTTTATTCTTTATGTTGCAATGGCAAATGAGAGTGTTTCTTTAATCGCTTTCAGATTTTTCATCATTAGTGTATAGGAATGCAAGAGATTTCTGTGCATTAATTTTATATCCTGCTACTTTACCAAATTCATTGATTAGCTCTAGTAGTTTTCTGGTAGAGTCTTTAGGTTTCTCTATGTATAGTATCATGTCATCTGCAAACAGTGACAGCTTTATTTCTTCTTTTTTGATTTGGATTCCTGTTATTTCTTTTTCATCTCTGATTGCTGTGGCTAAAACTTCCAAAACTATGTTGAATAATAGTGGTGAGAGTGGGCAACCTTGTAGTCTTCCTGATCTTAGTGGAAATGGTTTCAGTTTTTCACCATTGAGAACGATGTTGGCTGTGGGTTTGTCATATACGGCCTCTATTATGTTGAGGTAAGTTCCCTTTATGCCTACTTTCTGGAGGGTTTTTATCATAAATGGGTGTTGAATTTTGTCAAAAGCTTTTTCTGCATCTATTGATCCTTCAATTTGTTAATATGGTGTAACACATTGATTGATTTGCGTATATTGAAAAATACTTGCATTCCTGGGATAAACCCCACTTGATCATGGTGTATGATCCTTTTAATGTGTTGTTGGATTCTGTTTGCTAGTATTTTGTTGAGGATTTTTGCATCTATGTTTGTCAGTGATATTGGTCTGTAGTTTTCTTTCTTTATGACATCTTTGTCTGATTTTGGTATGAGGGTGATGGTGGCCTCATAGAATGAGTTTGGGAGTGTTCCTCCCTCTGTTATATTTTGGAAGAGTTTGCAAAGGATAGGTGTTAGCTCTTCTCTAAATGTTTGATAGAATTCACCTATGAAGCCCTCTGGTCCTGGGCTTTTGTTTGTTGGAAGTTTTTTTTTTTTTTTTACATCTTTATTGGACTATAATTGCTTCACAGTGGTGTGTTAGTTTCTGCTTTATAACAAAATGAATCAGTGATACATATACATATGTTCCCATATCTCTTCCCTCTTGCATCTGCCTCCCTCCCACCCTCCCTATCCCACCCCTCTAGGTGGTCACAAAGCACAGAGCTGATCTCCCTGTGCTATGCGGTTGCTTGTTGGAAGATTTTTAATCACAGTTTCAATTTCAGTGCTTGTGATTGGTCTGTTTATATTTTCTATTTCTTCCTGGTTCAGTCTCAGAAGGTTGTGCTTTTCTAAGAATTTCTGTCTTCCAGTTTAAACGGGATTTTTAAAGCTGTTTTGGGGGGCTTTTTTTGGGGGGGAATTTTGTGTGTGTGTGTGTGTGTGTGTTTTGGCCGCACCACACAGCCTGCGGGATATTAGTTCTTAGATCAAACCTGTGCCCTCTGCAGTGGAACTTGGAATCTTAACCACTGGACTGCCAGAGAAGTCCCTAAAGCTGTTTTTTAAAAAGTTTCTAGAGGCCTTTTTATTTTGTTCAAACCCAACCTCTGAAGGGTAGACTATACTACGTGGAAAGCCACTATACTAAAATCCAGAGAAATTCAAGACTTTGTCTAAACAATCATTTTCTTCTTTTTCCTTTAATCTTTCATGTGGAGTTGCGTGTGTTTAGATATGTTTTATGGGGGGTCTTTTGCTCTTTGTAAATCCCGAGCGTGTGTCACATAAACAAAATGTTCCCCTCTCCCTGGAATATTGACAGAAATAAATCATTTGCCTAGCAGACTCAGGTGATAATCTCCCGAATTTTGAAAGGTGTTCTTTTACCAGAATGCTAAAAAGTATATGATAAATCATGGTAATCATGATCATTAAAGTAGAGTAGTTAACATATAAGTCGTTTGACTCAAGCAATGTCCCCGCTGATGTACAAATTAGGTATATACAGAGCTGGGTCAACAGATACATCACTCGGGAGGTATTATTCCTAAGACAAGTCCCCTCTCTTGTACCTTCTCAAGTCAGGGAGAACGGTCAAGCTGGAGGCTCATTCTCAAAGGGCTAGGAATCCCCACAGTCTTGTGGGCTCTAAGTGCAGTGTGGACGCCTCCCCAGGCCCTCATTTGGAGTGGGATTTACACTCAGGCTTTTCACACAGCTCTAAATCCTGCCTCAGGACCTCTCTCCAGCCTCAGCCTTTGGTCCTCCCACATTTATGGCCAGTGCTCCAGTATCCAGATGCCCCCATGGACATGCAAACCAAGCCAATGACCTCCCCTCTCACCCAGCTTCTGCTCCGTGGTCTCAGTCCCTCAGGCTCCCAGATTTTGAGGCAACTTCAAAGTCTCTTTCTTTCTCTCTACATCCTGAAATTTATCACGTTGTGTAATAATATAAAAATATCATTAAACATCATTAACAAAACGAGGGAGGGTTCATGAATCCTGAGAGACAGAAATGTAAGACCAAAGCTAAAGTGGTCCCACAAAGGAGAAAACAAGAAAAGAAAAACAGGTGCTAAGGGCAAAGCAAGATCTAATCTTTGCCAGTTACCACATGAGGATCATCACTGTTTATCACAATCATAGTCTCCAAGACTGAAACCCCAGCAGCTGCCTCTACATCTTATGACACTGTCCCAAAGTTTCACTCGTCTCTGCCCTCCTAGAAGGAGTGTCCCTGGTGACCCTGTGGGGTGGGGACTTGTGACAGAGGAGGACAGTCATCTTTATAAAAAGGGAGAATGGGAGAATGGGACACTTCACAGTCTCTGCCCCATGGATGATGTGCAATGATTTGGGGTAGTAGACGGATACCATTAAATAAGATTAAATCTCATAGAGAGAAAGTTATCCCCAGGAGGCTCAATTATCTTTAGAGCCTTGTGATGAATCAAAGCTAAGTGTCAGGTTGGTGCTACCACGTCTTTAACACCTCTTAACATTTGCACGTTTCCTTTTTTCACAAAGAGAGAGCAGACCTCAGGCTCAGAGCCTGGGCCAGGCTACCATATGCAACTTGATTTTTAATACCGTTGGTTTGTGTCTGACATACTTAATGTTACACTTATTTCCTATTTGTAGCAAGTGATGCTGACTTTCTATTCACTATATTCATATGACCTTCTTTCTATAATAAATTATTTAGCATGAAAAAACAAGTCAGTTTAATGTAAAATACAAAGTAAATAATCATGCAGCCTTGCACAATTGTGGTAAAAATCAGAAAGGATGACTGAAGTTTGGGAAACGTCATTATAATCATCAGAATACAGGATGATGAGGCCAGAGCACCTGGGTAACGCATCTTATCCCTACTCCTTTGTTGGTCCTGTGATCCAGAGAAAATGACATAACCTCTCTGCATCTCAGTTTTCTTTCTTTTTTTTTTTTTTTAATGTTCTGTCTTTTCAAAATACTAATGCTGCACTCTTTTTTTTTTAATTGAAGTATAGTTGATTTACAATGGTGTGTTAGTTTCAGGTGTACAGCAAAGTGATTCATATATATATAAAGATATAGATATACTTGCACCTCAGTTTTCTTATCTGTGAAAGGGGAATGAAGATACTACTGCCACACAAGACTGTTATTGGCCCAGATCAGCCAAGCATGAGAGATGAGGCTGGATAAATCAGGGGCATGGTGCATATTACAATAAGAGGGCTTGGCCAGTGCCATGTTGATTTACTTGTCCATAACAGTATCTGTACTCTGTACCATACATGGTGTTTGGCCATATCTGCCTCCCCCAGGAGACTATAAGCGCCTTGATGGCAGCAACCATGCTTTACTGATCACTGCATGTCCCTGTCCCTTGGGACATTGCCTCTCTGCAGTGTAGGGTTTATGAATATTTTTTTCATATTCTTTCCTATTATAGATCATTATAAGGTATTGAATATAGTTCCCCGTGCTATACAGTTATTGAATATAGTTCCCTGTGCTATACAGTTATTGAATATAGTTCCCTGTGCTATACAGTAGGTCCCTGTTGTTTATCTATTTTATATATAGTAGTGTGTATCTGTTAATCCCCAAATCCTAATTTATCCCTCTCCCTTTCCCCTTTGGTAACCATAAGTTTGTTTGTTATTGTGTCTGTGAGTCTCTTTCTGTTTTGTCGATTAGTTCATTTGTATCATTTTTTTAGATTCCATACCTAAGTGATATCATATGATATTTGTCTTCTCTGTCTGACTTACTTCACTTAGTATGATCATCTCTAGGTCCATCCATGCTGCTGTAAATGGCATTATTTCATTCTTTTTTATGGCTGAGTAATAGTCCATTGTATATATGTACCACATCTTCTTTATCCATTCATCTGTTGATGGACAGTTAGGTTGCTTCCATGTCTTGGCTATTGTAAATAGTCCTGCTATGAACATTGCCTCTCTGTAGTGCAGGGTTTATGGATATTTTAAGCTATGTTGAATCAACTGATTGAATAGGATGATCTATTTGTCTCGACAATCCAACAAAGGCCCTTGAGGGCAAAAACTGTCTGTGTCCCATACGATTATTAGTGTAGTAGTTTCTCAGGAAAAACTGGCTGATTGATACTATGTGCATCCCCTGTCTGAACTGCTGTGACCATCTTCCAATTGGCCCCCTGACCCCACCAGTGTCCCCTCCCTCCCCAAAACCTTTCTCCACATGGCAACCAAAGTGATCTCTCTAATACTCTCCCACCAAAAACCCACCTGGGGATAGAGAAGAAGTTCTTTAGCACAACACACAAGGTCCTTCATTATCCATCTCCTGCTTATAGCTTAGTTTCACCCCTCAGCACCATCATCTCCAGCCAAACCGAACCATTTCAGGAGCTCAGATAAGCTGCACGCTCTCTTACCTCAGGGCCATTGCACGCACTGTTCCTTTCTCTGGAATGTTCTTTTCTTTTCTGTCTCTTTACCTGGCTGGGTCCCACTCTCCCTCTAGATGTCACCTGGCTACAGAAGGCCTTTCTTGTCCTCCTCTGCACCAGGCTGGATGTCTCCCACAAGAGAATCCCTGTCTGGTCTCTCATCTCCGCATAGATGAATGCACACAAGCTTGTCTCTCCTGTCTGTCTGCACCATAGATTGTGGTTCTCAAACTTAAGCATGCCTCAGAATCAGCCCTCCAAGGCTTGTGAGAACACAGATTCTGATTCATTAGGTTTGAGGTAGAGCCCAAGAATTTTCATTTCTAACAAGCAGTAGTTCTCAAACCTGGCTGCATATGAGAAACACGGGAGGAAAGATTCAAAATTTTCTGTTGCCCAGACCACCCCCCGAGAATGAGTAAATCAGAGCCTCTTGGTGGTGCGGGAGGGAGGGTGGGGTTGTGGTGGCCCGAGCATGTTGGTATTTTTTTCCAGTTTCCACAGATGAATCCAAGGTTAAGAACTCCTGCTTTAGAGCAATGCTTCTCCAATTCTTTTTTTTTTTATTGAAGTATGGTTGATTAACAATGTTGTGTTAGTTTCTGCTGTACAGCAAAGTGATTCAGTTATACATATACATATACCCACTGTGCTTCTCCAATGGTAATGTGCACATGTGGACATATGGTTAAAAGGCAGTAGATCCATGCTAGAGTCAAGAGTATGCATTTCTAAGATGCTCCCAGGTGATGCTGGTGCTGCAGGTCTATGGTCCACACTTGGAGATTGAGAAGATGAGCTGACCCATTCACCACTCACAGCCTCCACAATGTCGCTAGAGGTCAGCAGCATCATTAAATGAACACCTGTTGTTGCTACTTACCCAGCAGCACCTCTATGGAGTTGACCTTGTCAGAAACAGCTCTTTCCCTGGTGACTTTCAATTCAAGGCTCAGATTTGAATCTACTGTTTGTAGCCTCTGCCCACAACATCTCAGGCATCTGCTGGGTCTCATGTCACTCACAACCATCAGGCCTCTCGCTATACTTCAATGTCTGCTGCTCTGGAGGTTGGCTGTGTCTCGCTGAAGTGATTCCCTCAAAGAACAGTTTACACAGCCAGCTTGTACAATGTCCAACCTTGTCAGACCAAACTCCAAATTTGGTAAAAATCTATATAGCTGTTTTCATATGGTATGGTTAAAAAAAAAAAAGTTAGAAACATAATTTTTAGGCCTAGACTATTCCCATAGCCTAGGAAAGCTCTTGACACAACATAAGTGGGCAGAGAATTTGTGGAAGGAAGGAAGGGAGGAAGGAAGGAAGGAAAGAAGGGCTGGGAGAAAGAATGAATGGTAGGGTTGTAAAGAGAAAGAAAGGGAGGGGGAAGCTAAAAACGACAACGTTTTGTCCTAGTTGCCCTTTATCTCCAGCCGCCCTGAGGCATCTCACCCTCAGCAGCCCTCCTTCTACCACCTTCCTTTATCTTGCTCTCACCTGACCATAGCTGGGTAGCCCCATCCAACCCCACTCCAACTGAGCCTTGAATCATCCTCCTTCCCACTGGCTTCCTTTATAACCTTGGGGATGCAGATTGGGGTGGGAAGTGCACAGCGGGCCAGCTCTGTCTCATCCAACTCCATGTGTATAATGAGGCTCAACTTCTTAAAAATTTGAAATAACTGAAGGATTATCTTCCAAGAGAGACCCTAACCAGGCAGGCCATAGGCCAATGGCATTTGAAAATGTTCACATCAGTTACCAATATTTCAAATTAAAGGTATCTTTCACAAAAATTTAGATTTCCACGACCTAAATGTCCATTGACAGATGAATGGATAAAGAAGATGTGGCACATATATACCATGGAATATTACTCAGCCATAAAAAAGAATGAAATAATGCCATTTGCAGCAACATGGATGGACCTAGAGATTGTCATACTGAATGAAGTCAGTCAGACAAAAAAAGACAAATACCACATGATATCACTTATATGTGGAATCTAAAATATGACACAAATGAACCTATCTACAAAACAGAAACAGACTCACAGACATAGAGAACAGACTTGTGGTTGCCAAGGGGGAGTGGGGGAGGAAGAGGGGTGTATTGGGAGTTTGGGATTAGCAGATGCAAACTGTTACACAGAGAATGGATAAACAACAAGGTCCTACTTATAGCACAGGGAACTATATTCAATATCCTGTGATGAACCATAACAGAGAAGAATATGAAAAAGAATGTACATATATGTATAACTGAATCACTTCGCTGTACACCTGAAATTAACACAACATTGTAAATCAATTCTACTTCAATAAAATAAATTTTTTTTAAAAAAAGAAAAAAAATTAGATTTCCTGCTTCCCTCCAAAACTGGAAGATGTGGCAACATGGGGCCAGCTTTGGTTGGATCTGAGCAGAGATGCCCCGTTTTGTAGGAGCGTGCTCTTTTCCCTTCACTTTGCCGCAGTCCCCACCCCTCCTTATCCTCCCCCAGTACAGAAGCCAAGCATCAGTGGCCATGGTCATCTTGATCTCATTCCAGTTGAAATATGCTTGCCTTCCACTTGACCGTTTTCATTCACTACCATTACCTGCCAGCCCCGAAGACCCTCCAGTGTGCCAGCTGCAGACCACACATGCAGGGCAAACAGCCCCCCACACACTGTCCCCCTCTTTACCTTAAAACCTGAGCTTGTGTTCTGTCATTTGCTGCTGATAATTCACCTCCAAAGAGAAATAGGAAAGACAAGTCCTCCCTGAACCAGCCCTGATTCTCCACACGTGGCTTTCTGCCTGTCTTTTTTCCTGGCGACAGGCATTAGAATTGTCGTTATTACCTGCTCTCCTGATGTCTCAGGCTCGTTACTTCCCCACACAGAATTTGCCCGCAGGGGAAACCTGCTGCCCTCCCAAGAGATAATAATACTTATCAGGACCTTTCGTAGAGTTCCTGGACCTTTGGGGATTGAACCACACTTTGTGCACAGAAAGTCCTGCATTATCGCCACTATTGTTGTCATTATGATTACTGGGGATTAGGCAGTGCTCTCAGAAGTCTTGCCAACCCCAGGCAGGTGCCACCCCAGAGCTTCACCTGGCCCGGCGTGGTGACTCAGGCCGGACGCACCTGGCTAGAGGGCTCTGGCTCAGCCTGCTGGGTGCTGGGCTCTTGCCAGAGCAGAGCCTGCACTGAAACACTCTTTCCCCACCCTTGCACAGAGGGCAAAGGCTGGGCTCCAGGGAGACCTGGGAGCGAGTGGGAGGCCTTCCCAGGAGCACAGTCTCTGGACCACACTGCAGAGGGCTTACTATATATCTGACACTTAGAGATATTCCTAGATAAATATGTTTTTATATATGTTACTTGCGTACTTTCAAAGCTATTTACGTGTAAGTCCCATAACGTTATCATGAAGTTGGGAATGTTATCCACATTTTACAGATGAGAACCAGAGATTAAAGAGGTCAATAAGCTGTCTGACGTTCACACAACTACAGAGTGGCAGTTGGGATGGGAACCCAGCTCCTGACCCCGAGCTGTTCTGTGCACTCCTTTCTTCCTAGAGAGGGAATTCAGCCCCTTAAGGCTCTGCCTGGCTTGAGTTCTCCTGCAGCCCTGGATCTCTGTAGTGAGAACCCCCATACTCTTTTCCATAGTGGCTGCACCAATTTACATTCCCACCAACAGTGCACAAGGGTTCACTTTTCTCCACATCCTTGTCAATACTTATTATTTCTTATTTTTTTGATAATAGCCATCCTAACAGGTGTGAGGTGATATCTCCTTGTGGTTTTGATTTCTATTGCCCTGATTAGTGATATTGAGTACCTGTTGGCCTCTTGTATGCTGTTTTTGAGAAAAATGTCTATTCAGGCCATTTGTCCCTTTTTAAATTGGGTTACTTGGGGGGTTTTGCTACTGAGTAGTATGAATTTGGGCTTTATTTCTAATGGGTTTTTCATCTGAGATCTCCCTGATAAATTGGCATCTTTGGTGTTTACAAACATTTTTCACTGTCTTGTTTTCCTCAAAACAAAGTTCTACCTGCTTGAAAGATTTTTTTGAAAGGGGATTTCCTTAATCACCAGCCACTGTAGCAGGAAATGTCATGAATGGAACCAGCATCACTCTCATGATGAGTGTCCACCTGGGAAATCCTGGGCAAGTAAATCCTGGATGTATTTTACCAGAAGCTGCCTGGGGCCATTGGTTCTCAGAGAAGAATTGTGGTAGCATGTCAGAGCCAGATCATAGTGGCTTATGAGAGCAAGTTGTTAAATTTTCAGGAATTTGTGAGACCATTGTTAAACCATTGTTTGTTTGTTTTTTTTTTAATTTTTATTGCAGTATAGTTGATTTACAATGTTTTGTTAGTTTCTGCTGTACAGCAAAGCGAATCAGTTATACATATACATATATCCATTCTTTTTTAGATTGCTTTTTTTGACAAATGCCACAAATCCGGTTTCCCAGAGCCCCACCCCTACTTTACCAGCACTCCACTGATTAGCTGCAACTAATCAACTCTAGTCACTGACTCTTTGCCAAATGACAGGACTGATTGTGGCACCAAGACTTAGCTAAACTTTTGGACTCTTCTCATGGTTCCACCAAGAAGCCAAGAGTCTTCTTCCTTCAGCAATATTCATTTTAACATCCATATCAGATTTCTTCTGCATTTCTATTGATGCATTATAGCAGATGCAAATTAGTGTTGTGCCCCAGTTGTCTTGAACACATTCTCCAATATTCTTCTTGGGACTTTTATACCATCTCCCTTAGTGGTGCTGATGAGAAACAGGACATTAGAAAACAGACACCTATTTTAAGGCTGTAATGATTTTTCTTTTGGAAACTTGTGCACTGTTGGTGAGAATGTAAATTGGTGCAGCCAATTGGAGTTTCCTCAAAAAACTGAAACTAGAACTACCATACAACCCAGCAATTCCATTTCTGGGTATTTATCCAAAGAAAACAAAAACACTAATTTGAAAAAATATACACACTCCAATGTTCCTAGCAGTAGTATGTATAATGGCCAAGATATGGAAGCAACCTAAGTGTCCATCAATAGATGAATGGATAAAGAAGATGTGATATATAATATATATGGGATATTATTCAGCTATAAGAATGACATCCTGCCTTTTGTGACAACATGGATTGACCTTGAGGGCATTATGCTAAATGAAGTAAATCAGACAGGGACAAATACTGTAAAATACCACTTATATGTGGAATCTAAAAAAGCCAAACTCACAGAAACAGGGAGTAGAATGGTGGTTACCAGGGCCTGAGGGATGAGGGAACTGGGGAAATATTGGTAAAGAGGACAAATTTCCAGTTAGAAGATGAATAAGTTCTGGGGATGTAAGGCACAGCATTGCAATTATAGTTAACAGTACTGTATTATATACTTGAAAGTTGCTAAAAGAGTAGGTCTTGAATGCTCTCACCACAAAAAAGAAACGGTAGTTTTGACACGTGATGGACATGAATGGTTACCGTGATAATCATACTGCAATATACATGTTACCAAATCAACACATTGTACACCTTAAACTTACACAGTGTTATATGTCAATTTTGTCTCAATAAAGCTGGAGAAGTTTTCAAATAAAATTACTTTTCTTTTCATATATTTTCACAATGTCTAAGATTTCTGAGATTTGTTGAAAACAACTTTAAAAGGAGCAAAGTGTTAGTGGAAGGAGCACAAGAGGCTGATGTATGGTGTTGGCCATGTTGTTTAACTCATCTGAACCTCAGTTACTCTATTGAAGTGGAATTATTAATGTTGGTCTTTCAGGGTTGTCTAAGAAAGCAAAGAAATGTATGAAAAGTGGCATATAACATTCAACTAATCTTTGGAATCTGTTAAGACTTTTAAAAGTACAGCTTTGGGGGTGCTTCTTCCATGTCCCACAGATGAATCCTTAGGGTATCTCCCCATATTTTAGTAGGAATAACAAGAACAAAAGGAAGAGTTTCAAAAATAGCTATATGATCTACTTTGGTACAAATTTATAGAGCTTTTCCCTCCCCAATAAAAAAATAATTCTGAGCACACTTCACAAATTCTATTCCTGAAACAATCTGTGGTTTGGGATAAGCCAGGTTCAATGAACACACCAGTAGTCTTGACTTAATGGTGTTTGGAGAGTTATCATTCTGAACTTGTGCTGACACTTCAGAGATGGGGGGCAGTCAGGTAGTTCTTTGTAGCTGTACAGATAGAAATCCAGAATTCAAAATCCAAGTCAAGTCTTGAGAGAATTCTGTCTCTTTCTCACCCACACAGAGCCCACAATCTAAGAGACCTTAAAGACAGTGGAATCCTGAAGCCCTTCTGGTAAATAAGCTGCAGACGTAGAAGAAACATGTTGAGACTATTATTAGAGAACTTTTCTACTCTTTACAATTCATCAGGGTGATAGGAGCCCTTTGGGGACTGAGGGAAGGGGACACCCTAATATCCTAGGATGTTACTTCAGGTTCCTTTTGTTCCCAGCCTTACCAAATTTCCAAAACATGTAGACGCCTTGGATGACAGCTCTCTGGGTGGCTTTGGGAACATGCAGTTGCAAATCTGGGGCAGCAGTTTAGTGCCCTGAGTGGCCATCCAGCTCAACCCAAGCCTATACAAGAGGTTGCCTGGCACTTGAACTGGCAGAAAAGCTAAAGCAGGCTCAAAGCCAAATACAGTTCAGAACGAAATAACATCACATCTATTAAGAACATATCACAATGCCAAGCATGTTCCAGGTACTCGGTGTAAGAGATCTACTGTTGTTTTTGGAAAGGTTAGGTTTGAGGCTGAGGTTGGGTTAGGATGAAATTGGAGCTGGCTTTAACCTTGGTATAGGTGGAATATTTGGAGTCCTTTCCTGGTCTCGCAAATCACCATCGCACGTTGGATGCAAACTCACAGGTATTTAAGTTAGACCTGACACTAATCCTCCAACTAGATTATGAATTTCTTTAGCAATAAGACCTATATAAAGTTTCTTTATCTTCACAATATCTAGCTCTGTGTTCTACACATAGAAAGTGCTTCGTAGAAACTTAACTTCCCTAATTTGTTAAAAATATGACCATATCCTCAAAGTCCCTCCCAGGTCATTTTGTGAATCAGAGAGAGGGCAGAAGAACGTGGGGAGCCAGAAGCCCAAGGTGCCTTTGTCTCCCTCCACTGTCAGGCCATTTATTTGATTTTAGTCTACACAAGAAGTGCCATTTGTGCAAATCTGTGTGCCAGGGGTTTGAAGTGAAATTTGAAATAACTGCCATCTTGAAAACCCCCATCAAAGTTCTTATACTTCAACCTCAAACCCTCACATTGTAGCATCTAAAGAGAATGCACAGTAGAGATATTTCCCAGAAGCTAGCGGAGAAATTGTATGGAGCTGTTCCTGCTTATCAAAGTAAAATAATAAAAACATAACTCTGAGAACATTCGCTATCCATGATCCAGTCTCAATTGCAGGGTGAAAACATTCAAGCAATGTTGATTCCACTTTCTCCTTAATGCTGACAACCACCCCAGAGCAAGGAAGAACTTCAGCAAATATCATACAAAAGCAAAACAAAACAAAGCAAGAAAAAACACCTCTTTGTGGTGCCAATGAACATGGGAAAATGAGAGAGGATTGTGAAATTCTGGGAGATGAGATGCCTAATGAGTGTTTCCTGGTTATAAGGTGTTGTTTATGCCATCCAATTAAGCCATCGCCCCCACACGGGGGTGTCTACAAGGTGTGCCCTGAGACTTGGTGATAATTGTCAGGTGGCTGGAGGCCAGAATCTCAATGTCAAGCAAGAGCCAAAATTATACAGCCAAGCACCTATTAATCAGGATTAACTTCCAAGGATGCCAACTCTGGAAACTTCTTCACAAATAAGCATCTCCTTGTACACTTTTAAAAGAAAACAAAACACTCATTTGCTAACATGGAGTCATCTGGTTGGGTAGGTCCAGAAAAGATGATTTAGCCCAGTCATGAAAATAAGCTGGGTGAATGCCCTAGAAGAGGTTAAGGTGTGTCTAATGAAACTCCAACAGCCCGCCTAATGGACCTGTTCCTGAGCCTGCCTTCCCTTCCATGACTTTAATTTTTCTGGGAAATCTTGCTTGTGGTCAAGATCAGAAGCTGTCTCCACAGACAAATAGAGAATTCATGTCATCTGACATATATTTAGGCCAGGGAGTCACTTTTATTTCAATTACCTACTTATTTCACCAAAAAACCAAGAGGATATTTTTGTTTGTTTGTTAGCTTCTGCTTTATAACAAAGTGAATCAGTTATACATATACAATATGTTCCCATTTCTCTTCCCTCTTGCATCTCCCTCCCTCCCACCCTCCCCATCCCACCCCTCTAGGTGGTCACAAAGCACCAAGCTGATCTCCCTGTGCTATGCGGCTGCTTCCCACTAGCTATCTATTTTACATTTGGTAGTGTATATATGTCCATGACACTCTCTTACCCTGTCACATCTCACCCCACCCCTCCCCATATCCTCAAGTCCATTCTCTAGTAGGTCTGTGTCTTTATTCCCGTCTTGCCACTAGGTTCTTCATGGCCTTTTTTTTTTTTTCCCTTAGATTCCGTATATATGTGTTAGCATATTGTATTTGTTTTTCTCTTTCTGACTTACTTCACTCTGTATGACAGACTCTAACTCCATCCACCTCATTACAAATACCTCCATTTCATTTCTTTTTATGGCTGAGTAATATTCCATTGTATATATGTGCCACATCTTCTTTATCCATTCATCTGTCCATAGACACTTAGGTTGCTTCCATGTCCTGGCTATTGTAAATAGAGCAGCAATGAACATTTTGGTACATGACTCTTTTTGACCTATGGTTTTCTCAGGGTATATGCCCAGTAGTGGGATTGCTGGGTCGTATGGTAGTTCTATTTGTAGTTTTTTAAGGAACCTCCATACTGTTCTCCATAGTGGCTGTATCAATTTACATTCCCACCAACAGTGCAAGAGTGTTCCCTTTCCTCCACACCCTCTCCAGCATTTATTGTTTCTAGATTTTTTGATGATGGCCATTCTGACCGGTGTGAGATGATATCTCATTGCAGTTTTGATTTGCATTTCTCTAATGATTAACGATGTTGAGCATTCTTTCATGTGTCTGTAGGCCATCTGTATATCTTCTTTGGAGAAATGTCTATTTAGGTCTTCTGCCCATTTTTGGATTGGGTTGTTGGTTTTTTTGTTATTGAGCTGCATGAGCTGCTTGTAGATCTTGGAGATTAATCCTTTGTCAGTTGCTTCATTTGCAAATATTTTCTCCCATTCTGATGGTTGTCTTTTGGTCTTGTTTATGGTTTCCTTTGCTGTGCAAAAGCTTTTAAGTTTCATTAGGTCCCATTTGTTTATTTGTGTTCTTATTTCCATTTCTCTGGGAGCTGGGTCAAAAAGAATCTTGCTGTGATGTATGTCATAGAGTGTTCTGCCTATGTTTTCCTCTAAGAGTTTGATAGTGTCTGCCCTTACACTTAGGTCTTTAATCCATTTTGAGTTTATTTTTGTGCATGGTGTCAGGGAGCGTTCTAATTTCATACTTTTACATGTAGCTGTCCAATTTTCCCAGCACCACTTATTGAAGAGGCTGTCTTTTCTCCACTGTATATTCTTGCCTCCTTTATCAAAGATAAGGTGACCATATGTGTGTGGGTTTATCTCTGGGCTTTCTATCCTGTTCCATTGATCTATATTTCTGTTTTTGTGCCAGTACCAAACTGTCTTGATTACTGAAGCTTTGTAATATAGTCTGAAGTCAGGGAGCCTGATTCCCCCAGCTCCATTTTTCGTTCTCAAGATTGCTTTGGCTATTCGGGGTCTTTTGTGTTTCCATACAAATTGTGAATTTTTTGTTCTAGTTCTGTGAAAAATGCCAATGGTAGTTTGATAGGGATTGCATTGAATCTGTAGATTGCTTTGGGTAGTAGAGTCATTTTCACAATGTTGATTCTTCCAATCCAGGAACATGGTATATCTCTCCATCTATTTGTATCATCTTTAATTTCTTTCATCAGTGTCTTATAATTTTCTGTATACAGGTCTTTTGTCTCCTTAGGTAGGTTTATTGCTAGATATTTTATTCTTTTTGTTGCAATGGTAAATGGGAGTGTTTTCTTAATTTCACTTTCAGATTTTTCGTCATTAGTGTATAGAAATGCAAGAGATTTCTGTGCATTAATTTTGTATCCTGCTACTTTACCAAATTCATTGATTAGCTCTAGGAGTTTTCTGGTAGCGTCTTTAGGATTCTCTATGTATAGTATCATGTCATCTGCAAATAGTGACAGCTTTACTTCTTCTTTTCCGATTTGGATTCCTTTTATTTCTTTGTCTTCTCTGATTGCTGTGGCTAACACTTCCAAAACTATGTTGAATAATAGTGGTGAGAGTGGGCAACCTTGTCTTGTTCCTGATCTTAGTGGAAATGGTTTCAGTTTTTCACCATTGAGGACAATGTTGGCTGTGGGTTTGTCATATATGGCCTTTATTATGTTGAGGAAAGTTCCCTCTATTCCTACTTTCTGCAGGGCTTTTATCATAAATGGGTGTTGAATTTTGTCGAAAGCTTTCTCTGCATCTATTGAGATGATCATATGGTTTTTCTCCTTCAATTTGTTAATATGGTGTATCACATTGATTGATTTGCGTATATTGAAGAATCCTTGCATTCCTGGGATAAACCCCACTTGATCATGGTGTATGATCCTTTTAATGTGCTGATGGATTCTGTTTGCTAGTATTTTGTTGAGGATTTTTGCATCTATGTTCATCAGTGATATTGGCCTGTAGTTTTCTTTCTTTGTGACATCTTTGTCTGGTTTTGGCATCAGGGTGATGGTGGCCTCGTAGAATGAGTTTGGGAGTGTTCCTCCCTCTGCAATATTTTGGAAGAGTTTGAGAAGGATAGGTGTTAGCTCTTCTCTAAATGTTTGATAGAATTCGCCTGTGAAGCCATCTGGTCCTGGACTTTTGTTTGTTGGAAGGTTTTTAATCACAGTTTCAATTTCAGTGCTTGTGATTGGTCTGTTCATATTTTCTATTTCTTCCTGGTTCAGTCTCGGCAGTTTGTGCATTTCTAAGAATCTGTCCATTTCTTCCAGGTTGTCCATTTTATTGGCATAGAGTTGCTTGTAGTAATCTCTCATGATCATTTGTATTTCTGCAGTGTCAGTGGTTACGTCTCCTTTTTCATTTCTAATTCTATTGATCTGAGTCTTCTCCCTTTTTCTCTTGATGAGTCTGGCTAATGGTTTGTCAATTTTGTTTATCTTCTCAAAGAACCAGCTTTTAGTTTCATTGATTTTTGCTATTGTTTCCTTCATTTCTTTTTCATTTATTTCTGACCTAATCTTTATGATTTCTTTCCTTCTGCTGGCTTTGGGGGTCTTTTGTTCTTCTTTCTCTAATTGCTTTAGGTGCAAGGTTAGGTTGTTTATTCGAGATGTTTCCTGTTTCTTGAGGTAGGCTTGTATTGCTATAAACTTCCCTCTTAGCACTGCTTTTGCTGCGTCCCATAGGTTTTGGGTCGTCGTATCTCCATTGTCATTTGTTTCTAGGTATTTTTTGATTTCCCCTTTGATTTCTTCAGTGATCACTTCATTATTAAGTAGTGTATTGTGTAGCCTCCATGTGTTTGTATTTTTTACAGATCTTTTCCTGTAATTGATATCTAGTCTCATAGCATTGTGGTCGGAAAAGTTACTTGATACGATTTCAATTTTCTTAAATTTACCAAGGCTTGATTTGAGACCCAAGATATGATCTATCCTGGAGAATGTTCCATGAGCACTTGAGAAAAATGTGTATTCTGTTGTTTTTGGGTGGAATGTCCTATAAATATCAATTAAGTCCATCTTTTTTAATGTATCATTTAAAGCTTGTGTTTCCTTATTTATTTTCATTTTGGATGATCTGTCCATTGGTGAAAGTGGGGTGTTAAAGTCCCCTACTATGATTGTGTTGCTGTCGATTTCCCCTTTTATGGCTGTTAGTATTTGCCTTATGTATTGAGGTGCTCCTATGTTGGGTGCATAAATATTTACAATTGTAATACCTTCCTCTTGGATCGATCCCTTGATCATTATATAGTGTCCTTCTTTGTCTCTTGTAATAGTCTTTATTTTAAAGTCTATTTTCTCTGATATGAGAATTGCTACTCCAGCTTTCTTTTGATTTCCATTTGCATGGAATATCTTTTTGCATCCCCTCACTTTCAGTCTGTATGTGTCTCTAGGTCTGAAGTGGGTCTCTTGTAGACAGCATATATATGGGTCTTGTTTTTGTATCCATTCAGCCAGCCTGTGTCTTTTGGTGGGAGCATTTAATCCATTTACATTCAAGGTAATTATCGATATGTATGTTCCTATTCCCATTTTCTTAAATGTTTTGGGTTTGTTATTGTAGGTGTTTTCCTTCTCTTGTGTTTCTTGCCTAGAGAAGTTCCTTTAGCATTTGTTGTAAAGCTGGTTTGGTGGTGCTGAACTCTCTCAGCTTTTGCTTGTCTGTAAAGGTTTTAATTTCTCCATCGGATCTGAATGAGATCCTTGCTGGGTAGAGTAATCTTGGTTGTAGGTTTTTCTCCTTCATCACTTTAAGTATATCCTGCCACTCCCTTCTGGCTTGCAGAGTTTCTGCTGAAAGATCAGATGTTAACCTTATGGGAATTCCCTTGTGTGTTATTTGTTTTTTTTCCCTTGCTGCCTTTAATATGTTTTCCTTATATTTAATTTTTGACAGTTTGATTAATATGTGTCTTGGCGTGTTTCTCCTTGGGTTTATCCTGTATGGGACTCTCTGTGCTTCCAGGACTTGGTTAACTATTTCCTTTCCCATATTAGGGAAGTTTTCAACTATAATCTCTTCAAATAGTTTCTCAGTCCCTTTCTTTTTCTCTTCTTCTTCTGGGACCCCTATAATTCGAATGTTGGTGCGTTTAATGTTGTCCCAGAGGTCTCTGAGACTGTCCTCAGTTCTTTTCATTCTTTTTTCTTTATCCTGCTCTGTAGTAGTTATTTCCACCATTTTATCTTCCAGGTCACTTATCCTTTCTTCTGCCTCAGTTATTCTGCTATTGATCCCTTCTAGAGTATTTTTAATTTCATTTATTGTGTTTTTCATCATTGCTTGGTTCCTCTTTAGATCTTCTACGTCCTTGTTAAATGTTTCTTGCATATTGTCTATTCTATTTCCAAGATTTTGGATCATCCTTACTATCATTATTCTGAATTCTTTTTCAGGTAGACTACCTATTTCCTCTTCATTTGTTAAGTCTGGTGTGTTTTGTCCCTGCTCCTTCATCTGCTGTGTGTTTTTCTGTCGTCTCATTTTGCTTATCTTACTGTGTTTGGGGTCTCCTTTTCACAGGCTGCAGGTTCGTAGTTCCCATTGTTTTTGGTATCTGTCCCCAGTGGCTAAGGTTGGTTCAGTGGGTTGTGAAGGCTTCCTGGTGGAGGGAACTAGTGCCTGAGTTCTGGTGGATGAGGCTGGATCTTGTCTTTCTGGTGGGCACTTCCACGTCTGGTGGTGTATTTTGGGGTGTCTGTGGCCTTATTATGATTTTAGGCAGCCTCTCTGCTAATGGATGTGGCTGTGTTCCTGTCTTGCTAGTTGTTTGGCATAGGGTGTTCAGCACTGTAGCTTGCTGGTCATTGAGTGATGCTGGTTCTTGATGTTGAGATGGAGATCTCTGAGAGATTTTTGCCGTTTGGTATTACGTGGAGCTGGGAGGTCTCTTGTGGACCAGTGTCCTGAAGATGGCTCTCCCACCTCAGAGGCACGGCCCTGATGCCTGGCTGGAGCACCAAGAGCCTTTCGTCCACACGGCTCAGAGTAAAAGGGAGAAAAAATAGAAAGAAAGAAAGAAAGAAAGAAAGAGGCTATAATATAGTGAAGTAAAATAAAGCTATTATAAAGCAAAGCTATACAGACAAAATCTCACCCAGAAGCATATACATATACACTCACAAAAAAAGGAAAAGGGGAAAAATTAATATATCCTGCTCCCAAAGTCCACCTCCTGAATTTGGGATGATTTGTTGTCTATTCAGGTATTCAACAGATGCAGGCACATCAAGTTGTTTGTGGAGTTTTAATCCACTGCTTCTGATGCTACTGGGAGAGATTTCCCCTTCTCTTCTCTGTTCGCACAGCTCCCTGGGTTCAGCTTTGGATTTGGACCCGCCTCTGCATGTAGGTCGCCTGAGGGCGTCTGTTCCCCGCCCAGACAGGACGGGGTTAAAGGAGCAGCTGATTCGGGGGCTCTGGCTCACTCAGGCCACGGGGAGGGAGGGGTACGGAGGAGGCGGGGCGAGCCTGCGGCGGCAGAGGCCGGCGTGACGTTGCAGCAGCCTGAGGCGCACAGTGCATTCTCCCGGGGAAGTTGTCCCTGGATCACGGGACCCTAGCAGTGGCGGGCTGCACAGGCTCCCAGGAGGGGTGGTGTGGAGAGTGACCTGTGCTCGCACACAGGATTTTTGGAGGCGGCAGCAGCAGCCCCAGCGTCTCACGCCCGTCTCTGGGGTCCGCGCTGATAACCGCGGCTCACGCCCGTCTCTGGGGTCCGCGCTGTTAGCCGCGGCTCGCGCCCGCCTCTGGGGTCCGCGCTGATAGCCACGGCTCGCGCCAGTCTCTGGAGTTCGTTTAGGCGGCGCTCTGAATCCCCTCTCCTTGCGCACAGCGAAACAAAGAGGCAAGGAAAAGTCTCTTGCCTCTTAGGCAGCTGCAGACTTTTTCCCTGTCTCCCTCCCAGCCAGCTGTGGTGCGCTAACCCCTTCAGGCTGTGTTCACGCCGCCAGCCCCAGTCCTCTCCGTGCGATCCGACCGAAGCCCGAGCCTCAGCTCCCAGCCCCGCCCGCCCCGGCGGGGGAGCAGACAAGCCTCTTGGGCTGGTGAGCGCTGCTCGGCGCCGAGCCTCTGTGCGGGAATCTCTCCGCTTTTTCCTCTGCGCCCCTGTTGCTGTGGGATCCGAGCTGATAGCCGCGGCTCGCGCCCGTCTCTGGAGTTTGTTTAGGCGGCGCTCTGAATCCCCTCTCCTCGCACACCAGGAAACAAAGAGGGAAGAAAAAGTCTCTTGCCTCTTCGGCAGCTGCAGACTTTTTCCCGGACTCCCTCCCGGCTAGCTGTGGTGCACTAACCCCTTCAGGCTGTGTTCACGCCGCCAGCCCCAGTCCTCTCCCTGCGATCCGACGGAAGCCCGAGCCTCAGCTCCCAGCCCCGCCCGCCCCGGCAGCTGAGCAGACAAGCCTCTCGGGCTGGTGAGTGCTGGTCAGCGCCGAGCCTCCGTGCGGGAATCTCTCCGCTTTGCCCTCCGCACCCCTGTTGCTGCGCTCTCCTCCGTGGCCCTGAAGCTTCCCCCCTCTGCCACCCGCAGTCTCTGCCCGCGAAGGTCCTTCCTAGTGCGTGGAAATCTTTCCTCCTTCACAGCTCCCTCCCACTGGTGCAGGTGCCGTCCCTATTCTTTTGTCTCTGTTATTTCTTTTTTCTTTTGCCCTACCCAAGTACGGGGGGAGTTTCTTGCCTTTTTGGAGGTCGGACGTTTTCTGCCAGCGTTCAGTGGGTGTTCTGTAGGAGCAGTTCCACGTGTAGATGTATTTCTACTGTATCTGTGGGAAGGAAGGTGATCTCCGCGTCTTACTCTTCCTCCATCTTCTCCCCAACCGAAGGAGGATATTTTTTTAAACTCTACTAGACTTGGGAATAAATTTGGCTTACGTACCTCAAAATGTACTTTGGTCCAAATCGTTTCCTGCTTTTCCTACATGCAGAAGGTCTGAGGGTTAGCCTGAGACCAGGAAACAAGGCAGAAACCTCCCTGAGGCAAAGCTTAAGAGAATATAGGAACCCTGAGGTCCCAGATGTTAATAACTAAGTGTGGAGGGTCTCACAAATCCGAGGGATGTGTCCACCGCACTAGCAAATACCTGCAATGTTTCATTAGTTTGTAACTTATACGTATGGACTCATTAGGGTATGTGGGGTGGGTGGGAGTGAAGACAGCAGAGGACTTTCAGAGCTTTGACATTCCTGATCATCTCTGCGATTTTAACTTCAGTCTTCTTGTATCTTAACAAATAAGCCATTAAGGAAATGGCCACTTAGATAGGTTACATCTTTCGGAGGTAAAAATTCAACATTCCACCCCCTCCCCTAAGGAAAATTATAGACCTTTGGATGAGCAGCTGAGAGTCTGTGGGTCAATACTGTGGGGAAACTCTCTGTGCTTCAGGCTTCCCATATCTTTAAGAAGTTGCTTAGAGTTTTTATCCTATAAAAGAAGCACAGTGAATCAATTTGCAAATATTGAAGTTGGATAGTTCAGGAAATCTGCACTTTGTTTTATTTAGATCATTGCGTTTTTTTAAAAAAATCTCATAGGTGATCATAAAGATCAATATCTTATTTGTAGAATATACCTATAGGATGCAATGTAAAATATGCCCTCTAATCACAGGGTGATGGGTGATATAAAGAATCTGCTTGATCAAAGTTACTCTACCAAGATATTTTCTTTTTTTTTTTTTTATAGGATACATATGAACAGCCAGATGAAGAGACACATAGGATGAGGTTTGCAGTGGTCCAGGGAGCAGGAACTTCTGTTCCCGTGGCATTGGGGTGCACCACCTTCCAAACACATGCATGTGTTCACCAACCTGGAAACTCTCTGAACCCCATACTTTTGGGATTTTTTTAAAAAATTTATTTATTTTTGGCTGTGTTGGGTCTTCGTTTCTGTGCGAGGGCTTTCTCTAGTTGCGGCAAGTGGGGGCCACTCTTCATCGCGGTGTGCGGGCCTCTCAGTATCGCGGCCTCTCTTGCTGTGGAGTACAGGCTCCAGACGTGCAGGCTCAGTAATTGTGGCTCACGGGCCCAGTTGCTCCGCGGCATGTGGGATCTTCCCAGACAAGGGCTCGAACCCTTGTCCCCTGCATTGGCAGGCAGATTCTCAACCACTGCGCCACCAGGGAAGCCCCCAAGATATTTTCTGATCTAACTTATATAAAACACATTTTATGTATATCTGACTTTTATTTTAATCTTTCATCCAAAGTATAGATGGATTTTTACTGAGCTCCATGTCTTGAAATTATAACTCTTCATTTTGATCAGACTTTGTAGTATACATAGATTAGCAAACATACACAGCATCTCACTGTTAAAAACAAGTTGTTTTAATGAAAACATAACCTGAAAATCGAGCAGTATTTTTTGGAGGGAAAAGACATTGGTTGAACAGCAGTGTCTTACTGACATTGAAAACAGTTGACAAAACTCTGCAAGGATGCTGAAATTTAACTTTTGTATGTTTTTATTATACCCCAAGTATCAAAGATAACAGAATTTATTCATAAAATGACAGTCATTGAATTCAGTTTTCTGGTACAATTTTCTTCCTATATAAACTCATAAAAAATGTGATGGTTGAACCATTAGGAATGCTTAAAGCAGCCCCTGATGTATGCCCGCACAGAAAGAACAGATAGATTGCAAAATGTTTATGCCTTTTACATTTTTTACAGTGTTAATAAGGAAACACTGTGATTACTAATCAGAAAAGACTCCGTAGTGGTGCTTGTAAAGTGTACCGTTATAAAGATTTATATCTGTATCTGGGGAGTAATATGGAGCATTGATATTTTAAGGAGCTCAGTCCAAAAATCTCTTTATTCAATGAAAGCCTGGGAGAGTGAAATATCTTTTTTCCTGTGGCAGAAGTGTGTGTATTGCAGTTAGCTGATGATGTACACGGTAGGAAGAAATAGACTTGGATCCCCAAATATTCACCAAACGCTTGAAAGTGCATTACAAGGGAGCTCTGCAACTTTTCATCACAATTGTCCATCACAGCTGGAGGTGAAGGAGGTATGGGATTACCTGCATTTCCTGACCGAGACCCCGTTCCATATCAAGAATGCAAAGTGGTAAAAATGAACTTATTTACAAAACAGAAATAGACTCACAGACATAGAGAACAAACTATGGTTACCAAAGGGGATAGTGGAGGAGGGATAAATTAAGAGGTTGGAGTTAACATATACACACTACTACATATAAAATAGATAACCAACAAGGACCTACTGTTAAGCACAGGGGACTATATTCAATATCTTGTAATAACCCACAATGGAAAAGAATCTTTTGGGTAAGGAACTAGCAGAGTCAGCCACAAAATTTATTTAAACCTCCAGAATGAGTTTATATACATACATATATTATATATTTTTTAAAAGTACATATATATATATATATATATATATATATATGATATCTAAAGCTGTGTGGTCCAGTACAGTAGCCACTAGGGATATGTAGTTATTTCAGTTAAGTTAAGTTAAGTTAGTTAAGTTAAATTAAATTAAATTAAAAATTCAGTTCTTCAGTCACATTTAAGTGCTCAAGAGCTACATGTGGCTAGTGGCTACCATATCAGATATACTAGTCTAGAGCCATCTTTCCATATGTTTCAGTTCAAGGCCATTTTCTTCACCTTCGTCTTTGAAAAAACAATAACAAATCACCACCTTTTATGCAAAAGTATTTTAAGATCATTGCATCACCACTAGATCATCCCTTGTCTTTGTGTGTGTGTGTGTGGTTACAAAGAGTTTATTATCTTGTACACCCATACAAGTAATATGTATTCATTTATACCAAATTAACAACATGAAAGAAGTATTGGTGGGTGACATGTGATCATGCACAGACACTGGGCAAAATGCGTTACATACATTTTCTCGTGTATACTCACTGCACGTATTGATGGATGAGGAAACCAAGGCACAAAGAGATTGAATAACTTACCCAAGTTTGTACAACTTGGAGCCGAGATTTGAAATCAAGTCTGACACCAGAGCCTATGCTCTGAACTTCTACCCCATTTCAGCTATCTGCATGTCAGCCAATCTGAACTCCTGCTGTTCCCTGATTGGTCCAGAGCCTGGCAGTTAGTGGGAACTCAGTAAACATTGGTTGTATGAATTTTGTTTTAATGAAGAATGATTCACACCACTATGCTTTTATAAATACTGCTTTCTCTTCTGGAAACATTCTTCACTTACAACTATTTTGTCTGCCTGGAAAATATCTACTAATTCTTCAAGATTTATCTTGGTCATTACATAGCATCATGAAAAGACTTTACAGAACAGTCCCCTTCCCACATTCAGTGGACAGTCTTAATCATTTCCTCCACATCTTAAAATATCTTTTTTATGGCACACTTCTTTATGTATCAACAATTTTTTTAATATAAAGAAATTTATTCTGAAACAGAATAAAGTTTCAGGGATACAACATAGTGTCAATTTTAAAGGTTATACCCCAATTATACTTATTGTAAAATATTGGCTATATTCCCTGTGCTGTACAATATAGCCTTGTAGCTTACTTATTTTATACATGGTAGTTTGTACCTCCTAATCCCCTACTCCTATCTTGTCCCTCCCCTGCTTTCCTCTCCCCACTGGTAACCACTAGTTGGTTCTCTATATCTGTGAGTCTGTTTCTGTTTTCTTATATTCACTAGTTTGTTTTATTTTTTAGATTCCACATATAAGTGATATTATACAGTATTTGTCTTTCTCTGTGAGACTTATTTTACTGAGCATAATACCCTCCAAGTCCAACTATGTTGTTACAAATGGCAAAATTTCAATCTTTTTCTGGATGAGTAGTATTCCTGTACATATATATACCACATCTTCTTTACCCATTCATCTGTTGATGGACACTTACATTGTTTCCATATCTTGGCTACTGTAGATAGTGCTGCTATGAATATTGGGGTGCATATATCTTTAGGAATAAATGTTTTTGTTTTCTTTGGATTTATACCCAAGAGTAGAAATTGCTGGATCATATGGTAGTTCTATTTTTAGTTTTTTGAGGAACCTCCATACTATTTTCCACAGCGGCTTAACCAATTTACATTCCCATCAACAGTACACAATTGTTCCCGTTTCTACACATCGTCACCAACACTTGTTATTTGTGTTCTTTTTCATGATAGCTATTCTGACCAGTGAGAGGTGACAGCTTATTGTGGTTTTGACTTGCATTTCTCTGATGATTAATGATGTTGAGCATCTTTTCGTGTGCCTTTTGGCTATCTGTATGTCTTCTTTGGGAAAATGTCTATTCAGGTTTTCTGCCTATTTTTACATCAGGTTGCATTTTTTTTAACATCTTTATTGGAGTATAATTGCTTTACAATGGTGTGTTAGTTTCTGCTTTATAACAAAGTGAATCAGCTATACATATACATATATCCCTATATCTCTTCCCTCTTGCATCTCCCTCCCACCCTCCCTATCCCACCCCTCTAGGTGGTCACAAAGCACCGAGCTGATCTCCCTGTGCTATGCGGCTGCTTCCCACTAGCTATCTATTTTACATTTGGTAGTATATATATGTCCATGCCACTGACTCACTTTGTCCCAACTTACCCTTCCCCCTCCCCATGTCCTTAAGTCCATTCCCTACATCTGTATCTTTATACCTGTCCTGCCCCTAGGTACTTCAGAACCATTTTTCTTTTTTTAGATTACATATATACGTGTTAGCATATAGTATTTATTTTTCTCTTTCTGACTTACTTCACTCTGAATGACAGACTCTAGGTCCATCCACCTCACTACAAACAGCTCAACTTTGTTTCTTTTTATGGCTAAGTAATATTCCATTGTATATATGTGCCACATCTTTTTATCCATTCAACTATCGATGGACAATTAGGTTGTTTCCATGTCCTGGTTATTGTAAATAGAGCTGCAATGAACATTGTGGTACATGACTCTTTTTGAATTATAGTTTTTCGGGGTATAAGCCCATTAGTGGCATTGCTTGGTCGTATGGTAGTTCTATTTTTAGTTTTTTAAGGAACCTCCATACTGTTCTCCTTAGTGGCTGTATCAATTTACATTCCCACCAACAGTGCAAGAGGGTTCCCTTTTCTCCACACCCTCTCCAGCATTTATTCTTTGTAGATTTTTTGATGATGGCCATTCTGATTGGTGTGAGGTGATACTTCATTGTAGTTTTGATTTGCATTTCTCTAATGATTAGTGATGTTGAGCATCCTTTCATGTGTTTGTTGGCAATCTGTAGATCTTCCCTGGAGAAATTTCTATTTAGGTCTTCTGTCCATTTTTGGATTGGGTTGTTTGTTTATTTGATATTGAGCTGCATGAGCTGCTTGTAACATTTGGAGATTAATCCTTTGTCAGTTGATTCATTTGCAAATATTTTCTCCCTTTCTGAGGGTTATCTTTTCATCTTGTTTATGGTTTCCTTTGCTGTGCAAAAGCTTTTAAGTTTCATTAGGTCCCATTTGTTTATTTTTGTTTTTATTTCCTTTTCTCTAGGAGGTGGGTCAAAAAGGATCTTGCTGTGATTTATGTCATAGAGTGTTCTGCCTATGTTTTCCTCTAAGATTTTTATAGTGTCTGGCCTTACATTCAGGTCTTTAATCCATTTTGAGTTTATTTTTGTGTTTGGTGTTAGAGACTGTTCTCATTTCATTCTTTTACATGTAGCTGTAAAGTTTTCCCAGCACCACTTATTGAAGAGTCTGTCTTTTCTCCTTTGTATATCTTTGCCTCCTTAATCAAAAATAAAGTGACCACATGTCCATGGGTTTATCTCTGGGCTTTCTATCCTGTTCCATTGACCTATATTTCTGTTTTTGTGCCAGTACCATACTGTCTTGATTACTGTAGCTTTGTAGTATAGTCTGAAGTCAGGGAGTCTGATTCCTCCAGCTTCGTTTTTCTTTCTCAAGATTGATTTTGCTCTTCAGGGTCTTTTGTGTTTCCATACAAATTGTGAAATTTTTTGTTCTAGTTCTGTGAAAAATGCCATTGGTACTTTGATAGGGATTGCATTGAATATGCAGCTTGCTTTGGGTAGTATAGTCATTTTCACAATGTTGATTCTTCCAATCCAAGAACATGGTATATCTGTCCATCTGTTTGTATCATCTTTAATTTCTTTCATCAGTGTCTTATAATTTTCTGCCTACAGGTCTTTTGTCTCCTTAGGTAGGTTTATTCCTAGGTATTTTATTCTTTTTGTTGCAGGGGTAAATAGCAGGGTTTCCTTAATTTCACTTTCAGATTTTTCATCATTAGTGTATAGGAATGCAAGAGATTTCTGTGCATTAATTTTGTATCCTGCTACTTTACCAAATTCATTGATTAGCTCTAGTAGTTTTCTGGTAGCGTCTTTAGGATTCTCTATGTATAGTATCATGTCATCTGCAAACAGTGACAACTTTACTTCTTCTTTTCTGATTTGAATTCCTTTTATTTTTTTTTCTTTTCTGATTGCTGTGGCTAAAACTTCCATATCTATCTTGAATAACAGTGGTGAGAGTGGGCAACCTTGTACTGTTCCTGATCTTAGTGGAAACAGTTTCAGTTTTTCACCATTGGCTGTGGGTTTGTCATATATGGCCTTTATTATGTTGAGGTAAGTTCCCTCTATGCCTACTTTCTGGAGGGTTTTTATCATAAATCGGTGTTGAATTTTGTCAAAAACTTTTTCTGCATCTATTGAGATGATCATATGGTTTTTCTCCTTCAGTTTGTTAAGATGGTTTATCACATTGATTGATTTGCGTATACTGAAGAATCCTTGCATTCCTGGGGTAAACCCCACTTGATCACGGAAGAGTTTGAGAAGGATAGGTGTTAGCTCTTCTCTAAATGTTTGATAGAATTCGCATGTGAAACCATCTGTCCTAGGCTTTTGCTTGTTGGAAGATTTTTAATCACAGTCTCAATTTCAGCGCTTGTGATTGGTCTGTTTATATTTTCTATTTCTTCCTGGTTCCATCTCGGAAGGTTGTGCTTTTCTAAAAATTTGTCCATTTCTTCCAGGTTTTCCAGTTTATTGGTATATAGTGGCTTGTAGTAATCTCTCATGATCCTTTGTATTTCTGCATTGTCAGTTGTTACTCTCCTTTTTCGTTTCTAATTCTATTGATTTGAGTCTTCTCCCTTTTTTTCTTGATGAGTCTGGCTAATGTTTTATCAATTTTGTTTATCTTCTCAAAGAACCAGCTTTTAGTTTTATTGATCTTTGCTTTTGTTTCCTTCATTTCTTTTTCATTTATTTCTGATCTGATCTTTATCATTTCTTTCCTTCTGCTAACCTTGGGGTTTTTTTTGTTCTTCTTTCTCTAATTGCTTGAAGTGTAAGGTTAGGTTGTTTATTTGAGATGTTTCTTGTTTCTTGAGGTAGTATTGTATTCTTATAAACGTCCCTCTTAGAAATGTTTTTGCTGCATCCCATAGGTTTTGTGTCATTGTGTTTTCATTGTCATTTGTTTCTAGGTATTTTTTTACTTCCACTTTAATTTCTTTAGTGATCTCTTGGTTATTTTGTAGTGTATTGTTTAGCCTCCATGTGTTTGTATTCTTTACAGATTTTTTCCTGTGACTGATATCTAGTCTCAGAGCATTGTGCTCGGAAAAGATACTTGATACGATTTTAGTTTTCTTACATTTACCAAGGCTAGATTTGTGGCCCAAGATATGATCTATCCTGGAGAATGTTCCATGAGCAATTGAGAAGAAAGTTTATTATGTTGTTTTTGGATGGAATGGCCTATACATATCAATTAAGTCCATCTTGTTTAATGTGTCATTTAAAGCTTGTGTTTTCTTGTTTATTTTCATTATGGATGATCTGTCCAATGGTGAAACTGGGGTGTTAAAGTCCCCTACTATGACTGTGTTAATGTCAATTTCCCCTTTTATGGCTGTTACCGTTTGCCTTATGTATTGAGGGGCGCCTACGTTGGGTGCATAAATATTTACAATTGTTATATCTTCTTCTTGGATTGATCCCTTGATCATTATGTAGTGTCCTTCTTTGTCTCTTGTAATAGGCTTTACTTTAAAGTCTATTTTGTCTGATATGAGAATTGCTACTCCAGCTTTCTTTTGATTTCCATTTGCATGGAATATCTTTTTCCATTCCCTCACTTTCAGTCTGTATGTGTCCCTAGGTCTGAAGTGGGTCTCTTGTAGACAGCATATATACGGGTCTTGTTTTTATATCCATTTATCCAGTCTATGGCTTTTGGTGGGAGCATTTAATCCATTTACATTTAAGGTAATTATCGATATGTATGTTCCTATTACCATTTTCTTAATTGTTTTGGGTTTGTTATTGTAGGTCTTTTCCTTCTCTTGTGTTTCCTGCCTAAAGAAGTTCCTTTAGCATTTGTTGTACAGCTGGTTTGGTGGTGCTGAATTGTCTTAGCTTTTGCTTGTCTGTACAGGTTTTATTTTCTCTGTCAAATCTTAATGAGATCCTTGCTGGGTAGAGTAATCTTGTTTGTAGGTTTTACCCTTTCATCACTTTAAATATGTCCTGCCACTCCCTTCTGGCTTGCAGAGTTTCTGCTGAAAGATCAGCTGTTAACCTTATGGGGATTCCCTTGTATTTTATTTGTTGTTTTTCCCTTGCTGCTTTTAATATTTTTTCTTTGTATTTAATTTTTGATATTTTGTTTAATATGTGTCTTGGCATGTTTCTCCTTGGATTTATCCTGTATGGGACTCTTTGTGCTTCCTGGACTTGACTAACTATTTCCTTTCCCATATTTGGGAGGTTTTCAACTATAATCTCTTCAAATATTTTCTCAGTCCCTTTCTTTTTCTCTTCTTCTTCTGGGACCCCTATAATTCAAATGTTGGTGTGTTTAATGTTGTCCCAGAGGTCTCTGAGACTGTCCTCAAGTCTTTTCATTCTTTTTTCTTTATTCTGCTCTGCGGTTGTTATTTCCACTATTTTATTTTCCAGGTCACTTATCAGTTCTTCTGCCTCAGTTATTCTGCTATTGATTCCTTCTAGAGAATTTTTAATTTCATTTATTGTGTTGTTCATCATTGCTTGTTTGCTCTTTAGTTCTTCCTGGTCCTTGTTAAACGTTTCTTGCATTTTCTCAATTCTATTTCCAAGATTTTGGATCATCTTTACTATCATTACTCTGAATTCTTTTTCAGGTAGACTGCCTATTTCCTCTTCATTTTTTGGTCTGGTGGGTTTTTACCTTGCTCCGTCATGTGCTGTGTGTTTCTCTGTCTTCTCATTTTGCTTAACTTACTGTGTTTGAGCTCTCCTTTTTGCAGGCTGCAGGTTCATAGTTTCCGTTGTTTTTGGTGTCTGCCCCCAGTGGCTAAGGTCGGTTCAGTGGGTTGTGTAGGCTTTCTGGTGGAGGGGACTAGTGCCTGTGTTCTGCTGGATGAGGCTGGATCTTGTTTATCTGGTGGGCTGGACCACGTCCAGTGGTGTTTTTGGGGGCGTCTGTGACCTTATTATGACGTTAGGCAGCCTCCCTGCTAATGGGTGGTGCTGTGTTCCTGTCTTGCTAGTTTTTTGAAATACGGTGTCCAGCACTGTAGCTTGCTGGTCATTGAATATAGCTGGGTCTTAGCATTGAGATGGAGATCTCTAGGAGAGCTTTCGCTGTTTGTTATTATGTGGAGCCGGGAGGTCTCTGGTAGATGAATGTTGTGAACTCGGCTCTCCCACGTCAGAGTCACAGGTCTGACACCTGGCCGGAGCACCAAGACCCTGTCAGCCACATGGCTCAGAAGAAAAGGGAGGAAGGAAGGAAGGAAGGGAGGAAGAGAGGAAGGAAGGAAGAAAGGAAGGAAGGAAGGAAGGAAGGAAGGAAGGAAGGAAGGAAGGAAGGAAGGAAGAAAGAAAGAAGAAAGAAAGAAAGAAAGAAAGAAAGAAAGAAAGAAAGAAAGAAAGAAAGAAAAAGAAATAATATTATTAAAATAAAAAATAAAAATAATTATTAAAAATAAAATATTAAAAAGTAATAAAACAAGGAAGAAGAAAGAAAAAACGAAGAGAACAGCCAAACCAGAAAACAAATCTACCAATGATAACAAGCACTAAAAAGTATACTAAAAAAAAAAAAGAACAGACAGAACCCTAGGAAAAATGTTAAAAGCAAAGCTCTACAGACAAAATCACACAAAGAAACGTATACATACACACTCAGAAAAAGAGTAAAAGCAAATATATATATATATATAAAATAAAGGAAGGGAGCAACCAAATCAATAAACAAATCTACCAATGATAATAAACTCTAAATTCTAAACTAAGATAAACATAAAACCAGAAACCAGTCAGTCACATACAGCAAACCCCAAGTCTACAGTTGCCCCCAAAGTCCACTGCCTCAGTTTGGGGATGATTCTTTGTCTATTCAGGTATTCCAAAGATGCAGGGTACATCAAGTTGATTGTGGAGATTTAGTCTGCTGCCCCTGAAGCTGCCTGGAGAGAGTTCCCTTTCTCTTTTTTGTTCACACAGCTCCTGGGGTTCAGCTTTGGATTTGGCCCCGCCTCTGCGTGTAGGTCGCCTGAGGGTGTCTGTTCTTCGCCCAGACAGGACGGGGTTAAAGGAGCAGTTGCTTCGGGGGCTCTGGCTCACTCAGGCCGGGGGGAGGGAGGGGTACGGATGCGGGGCGAGCCTGCAGCGGCAGAGACCAGCATGACATTGCAACAGCCTGAGACGTGCCGTGTGTTCTCCCAGGGAAGTTGTCCCTGGATCACGGGACCCTGGCAGTGGCAGGTTGCACAGGCTCCCGGGAGGGGCGGTGCGGATAGTGACCTGTGCTTGCACACAGGCTTCTTGGTGGTGGCGGCAGCAGCCTTAGCGTCTTATGCCCGTCTCTGTTGTCCGCACTGATAGGCACAGCTCTTGCCCATCTCTGGAGCTCATTTAGGCGGTGCTCTGAATCCACTCTCCTCGAGCACCCCAAAACAATGGTCTCCTGCCTCTTAGGCAGGCGCAGACTTTTTCCCGGACTCCCTCCCAGCGAGCTGTGGCACACTAGCCCCCTTCAGGCTGTGTTCACGCAGCCAACCCCAGTCCTCTCCCTGGGATCCGACCGAAACCCGAGCCTCAGCTCCCAGCCCCCACCAGCCTTGGCGGGTGAGCAGACAAGCCTCTCGGGCTGGTGAGTGCTAGTCGGCACCGATCCTCTATGCGGGAATCTCTCTGCTTTGCCTTCTGCACCCCTGTGGCTGTGCTCTCTTCCGTGGCTCCAAAGCTTCCCCCCGACCACCCGCAGTCTCCACCCGTGAAGGGGCTTCCTAGGGTGTGGAAACTTTTCCTCCTTCACAGCTCCCTCCCCGAAGTGCAGGTCCCGTCCCTATTCTTTTGTCTCTGTTTTTTCTTTTTCCTTTTTCCCTACCCAGGTACGTGGGGAGTTTCTTGCCTTTTGGGAAGTCTGAGGTCTTCTGCCAGTGTTCAGCAGGTGTCCTATAGGAGTTGTTCCACTTGTAGATGTATTTCTCATGTATTTATGGGGAGGAAGGTGATCTCCACATCTTACTCTTCCGCCATATTGAAGGTCTCCCCCCAGTCCCTTGTCTTAAGTTAATTTCCTCCAAAAGCTGAGGCTGAGAAAAGGCTTGGATGTAGGGAGTTTATATGGGAGATGCCCCACCATCATGAAAACAAAACAAATAATAAATGAGCAAAAGCACGAGTGAGGGAATGAGACTGGGAAAAGGAAAGCTCTATAAAGGTGGGTTACTGAGGTCACTGATGCAGACAGTGGGGACCAGCTCCACTGGGACCTCCAAGAAACATACACAGTACCTCCCAGAATTGTCTTTTCAAAGTCCAGGAGGCTGGCGCACTTGCTCCCACACCCCATTCATTGATTGTTGCCCTGGGGTGTTGACTGCACCCCACTAGCACAGGATGCTGTCTCTATGTACTGGCTGAATAGGCTCCCACAGCTTTGAAGAAATATATGAGGTGAAAAAGTGTATGGATGCCCAGCTGGAACGTTAAGGGGAGCCCTGTTAGAGCACACAGCACTATCAAAGCTATGGTTGGTATCAGAGAGGAGCCCAGGAGACCAGACATGTCATTCCAAGATCTTCTGCTATATCGCTCCACCCTCATTGTTGGTGATTACATTTTAAGCTCATTTCTTTTTGTAAAAGGTTTTGGCCCAAGTCAAATAGGCAGTTTGAGGAGCTCCCGAGTTTACCAATAGACATGAGGCCACTGTTAGCCATGGTTACTCTCTGTATCTTTCTCTTCCTCCACCATAACTAAGAATAAGAGCTTAAATCATTAGAAAGTAGAAGAATAAGAAGAAGGGGGAGGGGCGTGGGAGGGGGGAGGGAGGAGGAGGAGGAGGAAAAGAAGCCACCAGTGCTGAATTAGTGTCACAAAATACATTTTATATCAGTATGTTTGGGGAATTAAGTGAGGTTTTCGTGTAGCAGTAGCAAATACCTCTCTCAGATCCAAACATTTGCCCAATGCTGCTTCAGAGCAGAGAGCTGACACTGGGCTGTGATTTGAAGGATTTCAGCCATGGCTCCTCTTCCACAACTTATCCCACACATCCACCCACCTCAGCCTAGAAGTCCACCATTGAAGAGCTCCACTCTGGTATTAAGGCTTTGCATCCCCAAAATTCTCTGTTAAAACCAACTACTCCTGGACAAGAAGCCCCCTCCCCAATAAAGTAGCCCCCTCACACACATACACACACAATGGAATATTACTCAGCCATAAAAAAGAACGAAATATTGCCATTTGCAGCAACATGGATGGACCTAGAGATGATCATACTAAGTAGATAAGACAGAGAAAGACAAATACCATATGATATCACTTATATGTGGAATCTAAAATATGATACAAATGAACTTATTTACAAAATGGAAACGAACTCACAGACATAGAGAACAGATTTATGGCTACCAAAGAGGAAAGGTGGGGGGAGGGGTAAATTGGGCATTTGGGATTAGCAGATACACACTATTATACATAAAACAGATAAACAATAAGGTCCTACTGTATAGCAGTTATTATAAGATATTCAATATCTTGTAATAACCTATAAAGGAAAAGAATATGAAACAGAATATATATATATATACATACATACATGTATAACTGCATCACTTTGCTGTACACCTGAACTAACACAACATTGTAAATCAACTATACGTCAATTAAAAAAAAGAAGGTCCATCACCATTGAGTAGCATCTGTTTGAGATATGGCTCTATGATAAGACAATCGGGGGAGAGCACTGAAGATCTACATTTATGGTAGGTGAGGGAACGTAATGACACAGAAATCAACATAAGCACAGAACTGCCGGAATAAGAGAGCTCCCCACCCCTGCCTCACCTTTCCCACCTCTACCGAAATATAAGAGCATTAATAGAGGGCTCCAAAGGTAAAGTGTCATTATTTTGCTTTGAGCCAAAAATAACCTTGGGTAAAATTGGCTCACTCATTCATTAAATGTTTCTTGAGCATCCACTTCGTGCCAGGCCTAGTGCTTAATTCCAGCTGTACAGTGATGACCAAAACAGATATGGTCCAGACCTCAAAAAGTCTAGAGTTCTAATGCGGAAGACATTCAAGAATCAAGTAAATTCACAAATAAATAAGTACAAAGTCTAATAAGTGTCACAAGGGGAAAGAACAAGTCCTACATGACCAACCTTTTGGAGGAAGTGATACAAACAGAGGCCTGAAGGATGGGGTAGGAAGAGAAAGGAACATTCCAGGGAAAAGGTGGGTTATTTGAAGATCACATGGACAGGAGGCGATCAGGGTGTCAGTACAGCAGTCGGATGAGTTTGGAGAGAAAGACAGTGGCTAGGACACATAGGGCCTTACTAGACATCCATCCCTCTTACTTCACAATTCTAGAACAAAATACCACATTCCCAGTTCTTCATTTGTATTTGGGTAATCCTCATGCACACTGTCAGCTTAACAATAATAACAATAACTAATATTGTCCGATGCCTGTATGGTTCATGAGGGCCTTCACCCTAGCATTTATCCATTTACTATTATTAATATTATTAAATATCACAATTACAACATTTAAGGGAAATGCTTGGAACTCTGGGTGGATTATCTCAGTTAATTTTCAACACAATACTTTATAGCAAGAGTCACTACATGCCATTTTACAGAAGAGGAAAACAAAGCTGTCATAGGTTAAGAGCTGACCCCAAGGTTGCACAGTTAATGACCCATGTAGATCTGACTCTAAAATCCATACTCTAGACTAAGGGTTGGCAAACTACAGCCCTTGGGCCAAATACTGCACATCATCTGTTTCTGTAAATAGAGTTTTTGGGAACACAGCCATGCCCATTCATTTACATATTGTCTATGGCTGCCTTCCCACTACAATGGCAGACTTGAGTAGTTATAGCAGGGTCTGTATGGCCCATAAAATCTAAAATATTTACTATCTGGACATTTACAGAAAAAGTTTGCTGACCTCAGCTCTAGACAGGACAAGAGCTTTTATGCAAAGACTCTTGGAATCCCTTAGGGATAAATTCTCTAAAATTATAAGTGTCTATGTTTAGCTGGGTGCTTCTTCTGAGGAAAAGGTCTATGGCTTTCATCAGATTCTCAGAAGAATTTAGGACTTAAAAATAAATTGAGCCCAATTGAACTGGAGGATGTATTAGAACACTGATCTTCAGACTGTGTGTGGTCCCCATACACACAGCAGAGAACTTGCTGGGAAGTTGGGAACTTCCACTTGGGAACTTGTTAGAAATGCAAATTCCTACTAAATTAGAAATCTTGAGGACGGGGCCCAGCAATCTGTATTTTAACAAGCACCCCCCCCCCCCGCTCCCCCGCCAACCAGGTGGTTCTGAAGCTCTTTCAAGTTTGAGAACTTCTAAACTATCTAATCTTAAAAAATCAAAAAGATTTTGTATGGTGACAAGTGGTTACCAGAATTATGAGAGTGATCATTTTGTAACGTATTTAAATGTCCAATCACTACATTGTACACCTGAAACTAACATAATATTGTACATTAAGTATACATCAATGAAAAAAAAAGTAAAAACTCACAAAACCAAAGTCAAAACACTGAATGCCAACACATCAGAACTCTCGGGTTTAACCATAATTTGTTTGCATTTTACGGAGAGAAAGAAGAAAAAATGGCTTATTTGAACAGATACTTGAAGATGTCATCTTCTCCATTGGCTATGACTGTCAACTGCGACTTTTAAAACTGAACATTTAAGTTCATCTGAGATTCGAAATTAAAGGACATTGCAGCATTTGGATTTCTTGCCTTTCAACATTGGACTCTCATTTAAGCTGTTCAGACTGCTTGTTAATAGCCAACGAAGGTAAATCCCTCTGCAGACGCTACACTGTGAAAAACATACTAGAGACCACCACCTGGCCCATTCTTTTTTAGTGACACAAGTGACAAAATGGTCAAACATAAAAATTCACTGCTTTGGAACTCAAATTTTCCTCCAACAAACTAGCTGTGGTGAGTCTGCCTATCCCGGCTACCGTCTACAAACACGTTTCTGGTCCAGACCTGGAATAGCCCCCATCACAATCCCTCAGACCTTGCCTCATGCTCTTCTCTGAACCATTTGTTCATTTCAGGGCCATTTCTTTATGGCTCTGAAATCATAAATGTGACTTTAGAAATGAAAATGTTGTTGTTGAAGTTTATAGTTTTAAATGAAAAGAGGATTCTTTGGGAGATTCCCCACATTTTCCACTTTGACTATTTTCTTTTAATTCTTAGGACTGCCTGAGAAGAGTGGATTCCCTTCTGTGTACTCGTGTTTTGGGGGGAAAGCCTTGCTCTTGGTTTGGATGAACTCATCCAGACAGACATCTACCTCCAGATGAACGTGAACTTCAGCAGCTGCCCAGTTCAACCATAACTTCACAGCATTGTCTTCCAGCTCGGGGCCCCATGCAGGGTTTTTCATTGTTTACACCACTCCTGCGGTGATTCCAGAAGTTTCCCATAAACCTACCCAACACCTGCATAATTTAATAATTATTATATCAATATTTAATTACCCTCCACCTGCATAATTTAAATCAATTTTTTTTTTTTTGCTTCTTTTCTCCATTTGGAGCTCAGGGTGTATGAAGCAGGTGTGCTGATGTTGAATGTGGCGCTTTCTGGAAGATTCCCTCTATCGCATTAACGAGACCTCACTGCCTGGAAGCAGAAGGGAAGCATTGTGTTTGGATAATTAGTATAGGTAACCCTGGTCTGGGAAGGAGCCTTTCATTGGTTGAGCGGGATTTGCACTGTATTTGCCCACATCCAGCTAGAGAAAGAAAGTACACTGCTCCACTAATTACTTTCTCGCCCCCAGTAGCTTCCTACATATGTTTACTCACTCCTTCAGCACTGTTTTCTTCAGAAATCCACTAAAATCAGTATTCCGGCAAAAACTCCATTGCTACCAAATTTCGCCCTATGAGGAATAATAACAGCAGGTAATACTAATAATAGCAAATAGTGCCAGACACTGTTAACTTATGTGGTCCTCAGAACAACCCTGCGAGAATGTGAGGGTCATCCCCATTTTACAGATGAGAAAACTAGGCTTAGATTGGTTAGATAACTTGTCCAAGGTTACACAGCTAGGAAATAGTGGAGCTGGGATTTGAACATGGTCTGGGGCCAGAGTTCATGTTGGTAACCACAAGGGGGGCTCTGATGTCTCCAAAAGACTCCTCTGTCCTCTTCAGAAAAAGCTATTCTTTGGCTAAAAGCAATATCCTCCTTTGAACATGACAGCAAGCTCTCCACCGGGTTTCACGAACCACTTGCAACAGGATCTGAAGCATTTGTTAACATGTCAAATCTTGTTTTCTGCTCCCGTTTTACTGCATCACAACCTCTGTGGTGGGGCCCAAGGGGTCTGCAGGATGAACAAGCTTCAAGGCAAGCTGGTGCCCATCAAAATTTTAGAACCACTGATCAATCCCCAGGAACTTTCTGAGTTTTTGCCAGTCATCACGTGGCCCCATAGGACCCCCATGTGTCTTCAGTGTTTACAAATTCTTCTTCTGTTTGACAGAATCACAGACATAGAGAACAGACTGGTGGTTGCCAAGGGGGAAGGGCTTGAGGGGAGATGGAGTAGGAGGTTGGGGTTAGCAGATGTAAGCTTCTATACATAGAATGTATAGACAACTAGGTCCTACTGTATAGCATAGAGAGCTATATTCAATATCGTATGATAAACCATAATGGAAAAGAATATTTTTAAAATAAGAATGTATTGATTGATATATATATATATAGATTGATATATATATATCTGAATCACTTTGCTGTACAGCAGTAATTAATACAATGTAAATCAACTATACTTCAATTAAAAAATTAAAAAATTTTAAAAAAATTCTTCTTCTGTTTAAAACCTTTCCATTGGACAAGCCCACACCCACCTGTTGGAAGTCCCAATTGTGATAAGATTTGAAATAGACCCTAAGATGCTGTACCCAATCTCTGGAAGGCCAGACACTGGAAGACGCTTAGAGGAAAAGATAGGCAGAACACTCTTTGACATAAATTGTAGCAAGATCTTTTTTGACCCACCTGCCAGAGTAATGAGAATAAAAACAAAAATAAACAAATGGGACCTAATTAAACTTAAAAGCTTTTGCACAGTAAAGGAAACCATAAATAAGATGAAAATACAACCCTCAGAATGGGAGAAAATATTTGCAAACGAAGCAACTGACAAAGGAATAATCTCCAAAATATACAAACAGCTCATGAAGCTCAATATCAAAAAAACAAACAACCCAATCAGAAAATGGGCAGAAGACCTAAATAGACATTTCTCCAAACAAGACATATGGATAGCCAATGGGCAGATGAAAAGATGCTCAACATCATTAATTATTAGAGAACTGCAAACAAAACTACAATGAGGTATCACCTCACACTGGTCAGAATGGCCATCAACAAAAAATCTAAAAACAATAAATGCTGGAGAAGGTGTGGAGAAAAGGGAACCCTCATGCACTGCAGGTGGGAATGTAAATTGATACAGCCACTATGGAGAACAGTATGGAGATTCCTTAAAAAACTAAAAATAGAACTACCATATGACCCAGCAATCCCACTACTGGGCATATACCCAGAGAAAACCATAATTCAAAAAGACACATGCACCCCAATGTTCATTGCAGCACTATTTACAATAGCCAGGACATGGAATCAACCTAAATGTCCATCAACAGAGGAATGGATAAAGAAGATGTGGTATATATATACAATAGAATATTACTCAGCCATAAAAAGGAACGAAATTGGGTCATTTTTAGAGACATGGATTGACCTAAAGACTGTCATACACAGTGAAGTAAGTCAGAAAGAGGAAAACAAATATTGCATATTAACGCATATATGTGGAATCTGAAAAAATTGGTATAGACAATTTTATTTACAAAGCAGAAATAGAGATACAGGTGTAGAAAACAAACATGAATACCAAGGGGGTGGGGGGGGGATGAATTGGGAGATGGGGATTGACATATATACACTATTGATACCATGTATAAAATAGATAACTAATGAAAACCTGCTGTATAGCACAAGGAACTCTACTCAGTGCTCTTTCGTGACCTAATGAGAAGGAAATCCAAAAACGAGGGGATGTATATGTATAGCTGATTCACTTTGTTGCACAGTATAAACTAACACAATATTGTAAAGCAACTATACTCCAATAAAAATTTTAAAAATTAAAAATTAAAAATTAAAAAATTAAAAAAATAAAAATTTTTCTTCTGTTTGAAACCTTTCTATTGGACAAGCCCACAGCCACTTGTTGGACGCCCCAGTTGTGATAAGATTTGAAATAGACCCTAAGATGCTATACCCAACCTCTTACCCCACAGCACTCAGAATGTCGTGCCTCATGATCTCGGAGGCTTTGCATGTTCTGAGTATTTCTGCAAGGAGCCGTGGGCCATGCTTGGCTGATACCAGCAGTTTGTGCAGTCATTGACTTTGGAAGGGGAAGAGAAGAGACAAAAACAAGAACTCATGTAGCTAGCGCCAACCGCGGGTTGGCACGCTGCCAGGCTCCCTGTGCATGCGGTCTCCAGCGGAAGCAGCCCTACATCTCAGGGAGTCACCCACTCCAGGAAAGAATTTATGTGTTTATAACAAGGTGGAGAGAGAGAGAGAAAAAAAAAAAAAGGACTCCCTTTTTTCTTTTATAAAAGTAATGCAGGGCTTCCCTGTTGGCCCAGTGGCTAAGAATCCTCCTGCCAATGCAGGGAACACGGGTTCGAGCCCCGGTCTGGGAAGATCCCGCATGCCGCGGAGCAACTAAGCCCGTGTGCCACAACTACTGAGCCTGCGCTCTAGAGTCCGCAAGCCACAACTACTGAAGCCCGGGTGCCTGGAGCCCGTGCTCTGCAACAAGAGAAGCCACCCGCAGTGAGAAGCCCGCACACCACAACAAAGACCCAACGCAGCCAAAAATAAATAAATAAAATAAATAATTAAAAAACAAAAAAACCCACCCCCCCCCCAAAAAAATCCCATTACTGCCAACAACAACAACAACAAAAGTAATACAGTATGGCTTATTCTTATCTGCAGGCCCACCTCTAACATTTGAAGCACCTGGAACAAGAGTACTGAGTCAGGAACTCAGCGGGCGGAGCCCAGGACCCTGAGCCTGAAGCAGCCTCCTTGCTTTTGACCCATGCCAGAGTCGAGACTCACAGCTCTGAGAAAGCACAGGACTCAGTGTGGTACCACCCCGCCCCCTTGCCCAGGTGCAAGGACAATGCTTCTTGTGTGTATTTTTTTCTGCCTCTCCTTTGGGCTCTCGTCACAGGTTCCGTGTATGCCTTTCTCGGTCATCTTCAGCTTACCGAAATCTCCTCTGAGGCTCCTCTCACCTTTTTCCTCTCACCTCAACCACCAGCTGTGTCCCACACCCATCAGCACTGTGTATCTCTCTACCGTCCGATGTTCAAACAACTTGAGTAGTTAATTTGCTCCTTCTTTTAAATTACAAGGAACTGCCTTTTCCTTTTTGGGTGCCTATCCCAAAGCCTTGCAGAAAACACAGAACCTGTAAACACGCATTGATCGCCATCACAGAAAGAAGAGAGAAAGGGATCGAGAAAGGAAAACAAAGACGAGCGACTCGAGCAAAGAAGGAAAGAGCTTTCCCGTTAGACCAGAATCCTCTTTCTTCCTTCCCCATACCCCTGCTTATGCAAAAAGGATGAGTTCCCAGGGGGCTGTGCCACGTTCAAGTCCTGGGATTTTCACCAAGTTACCAGACCTCCCCGAACCTGTTTCCCCACCTTGAAAAAGTAAGATGTGGTGAGTCTGGACTTTGATGGTGTTTATGAAAGCATTGGTTACATAAGAAGTGCTCAAACGAGGCTAGCTTCCGTCCTTAAGAACAAGAATTGCAATTGCTCGGTAAACACAGAGCAGGCACAAACGTAGTCAGCAGTTTAAGGGAGCACAGATCCATTTAGGAAGAGGAAGGGTTTCTTGGGGCCACAAAAGCTATGGATATTGTGTCAGTGGGGGGGGTCAGGTCCAGGGGCAGAGTCAGATTTTTTGAGTCCTAAAGCTTGTACAATTTGGGGGACTCTAAGAAAAAGACTATCTTACTTTGGCAACTTTCACAAAAAGATACAGCCATGTGAAATCATTGCTAGGGCGCTCCCAGGTCTTGGAAGTCACCTGTGCAAGTGAAAGGCCCTTGAGCTTCATTAGCTTCACGATAAATCTCTCCGGTCAGGTCTCAAGGCAAAGTTGGGAGATCTGAAAGGAGTAAATACATCTTGGTGTTTAGGACTGGACACCAATAAATAAAGTTCAGAGTGATCCGTATCCTTTTTTATCTCCCCGTTGGTCTTGCCTCAGTGGAGCTTTCTCTGTTCATTCTGGAAGAGTCTCTGGGTGAGTCCCTTTACCTTCACCTGTCTGCAGTCAGAGCATATCATTGCTCTCACTCATCACCTCCTTGAACCCCAGGGCGGCACCCTTTCTTGGCTGCATCGAAATCAATCTGCCTCTTTAAGATTCTACTCGAATTTGCCCCCAGGCCCATGGCTAGAGAAGTGGCTGGACACCAGGAACCCCACATCCTGCTCCCCTACTAGCCAAGGACTCACAGACCTCCCTCAGGCAAATCACTGTGGGCTCTGGGTCTTGATTTCTCACTCTGTAAAATGGGGTGGCACAATGGGCATTCCCCTTGCACCTCCACCTCCAGAAGACCCAGGAGCTGATGGGGGATGAGAGATGAATGAGGTCATGCTTTTTAAAGACTTGGCACTCTTGAGTGGAAATGCAATGTTAAATTACAAGAAAGATGTATCTCGAGGCTGAGAGTTCATTTCTTTCTTCCTTTTTTTTTTTTTAACAAAAGATTCTGAGAGCAAAGTAAGCTGGAGCTTGCATGTATAGCACTCACAGCATGAGAAATGTTTATCTAAGGAGAACAAGCCAAAGTATGGTTAGAAGGGAAGGAATGAAAGGAAAGAGAGATCGTTATCAGATTTACTGACACTTAAAGGGAAAAAAGAAGAGAGAGAGAAAGGGAGGAGGCTATCTTACCTAAAGAAGACAAATAGAGGAAAAAAGGGGCAAAAGTGTAAACTTGGACCGCATGTTCAGAAAAGTGCCCCCCGGCCCCAGCCTTGCCCTTTCTTCATTAATTCAAGGTGGAATTATGATATCCTCCGAAACGCACAGCTTAAAGAAACTGAGTGCCAGGGAAGCAGGTTCACACACGAGAGGCACCTTAGCTAGTTTCCAACAGAGGTGAGTTTAGCACCCAATCTCTCAACTCCCCCTGAGAGGCCTTCCCACTACACTGCACTGACTATGCAGGAAAAATCAGTCAAGGAGAAATATTTCCTGATGTGCCAGCTTGTTAACTTCAAGTACACTTGGTGCTGGTATTATCAGAATGTTCAAGCCTGAGATCTTCAAGGTCTGCTTGCAATGAAATTGACTTGTAAGTAACAGCATTCCAAGCTGCTAGTAATTCATTAAACTCCAGAGCTTTGTGCTGGAGGTGAAATATCCATGCCCTCTAGGACTGTATAGTCTTAGTTGAGGATATGAGTCTAGGCACATCAAATGGTGACAAATAATAGAGACGAGATTAACATTCAGTGAAGAAGGGTCCAGAGAGATGCTTTGGAAGCATAGCCATCCTGGAGGCTCCCAGTGGCGGGGCTAGACATGGAGAACTGGTGAATTTCAAGAGAGGAAATGAGAATTCATGGCCGGCACAGGCACTACGTAGGGAAAGACCTGTAGACTGGAACTGGAGGACACAGGGAAGGTGAGTTCACCAATCGCACTAGATTTCAGACTTTGTGTCCAGAAAACAACGTGCAAGGGTGGAAAGAGTTTGGAACCAGATTGGGGAGAGCAAAATGAAATTTAAGCAAAGGGAAAAGAGACTTGATCCTAGAGGTAAAAGGAACCATAGAGATTTGGGTAAGGACAGGCTGAAAGTATTGGAATCAACCTGGCTGTGGTATGCAGCAAGGATTTTACGGTCAAAGACTAGCAGGAGGGAGATTAGTTAGAGAGGTTTTCAGTGTGGAGGGACCTTGAACAGGTTAAACATGTCCCCCTAACTCTCATTTGTATCATTCACTGAAGCAGAACTTTTCTTGATAGCTAGGGGAGAAGGAAACCTCCACCACATCCTAAGGACTGAAACAGTGGCATCTCCACTGATCAGGAGTCATACTCATTGAAAAGTTAGACGGTGTCCCGTTTGGAAGGGCTGTCCCCTCCAAAATTCTTTCGGGGCAGTATTCACGTCCTACGGGGAAGCTAAAATTGTCACAACAGAAATGAAAATGGGGGAACTGGAGTCAGAATTAGCACCACTCAAAGTCTGACCCCAGCGTGCAACCCTCAAACTCCCCAACACTAACTGCTGCCTCGGGGCAGAGCCAAGAGGAAGTCCGCAGCCACAAGTGGCTGTTAGTTTGAGCCTGGCTGGCGGTTCCCCAGGGCCAGCCGTGCTCCTTGCACAACCACAACTGTCAGTTGAAAAAAGGAGGAAAGACACCTGGGGGGCTTCAACCTTAAAATAAGATCTGTGAACCCTTGCAAAAAAACCATCCTCTGTGCAAGCTGCCTCTTAGTATGTTTTTATTACTCTTGGTATGTTTGCCCTTGGTATATTACTCTTGATATATACTCTTGGTAAATTACTTCTACACCTGGGCAGCTAGCGAAGTAAATGCATGAGTGGAATAAGTTTTCAGGGAATGTTTTGTTTTTATTATGTTATGTGCATGTGTGTATGTGTGTGTGTGCACAAAATTAAGGTACCCAGGACTTAACATAGGAAGACTAAATAAAATGCCAATTCGTAACTGCCTCAGGGAAAAATGTTGCTCAAATTTAGGTTAGCCTTTGAACAAGCCAAGACATTGTTTGTGACCTTCCATAAAATGTTGGTCTTTTCATCCATCCAACTTTTGCTTATGCAAGGGCCCCTCTCTGTAAAGCATCCTGCTTCTCTCCATCTATTGAAATTCTCCTTGTCTTTCAAATTTCTTCTCTGCCTGCTGCCTCTTCCTCCAAACCTTCCTCAGAGCACCTGAGCCCCCAAGGCACCTCCATAATATTGCTAAATTAACCCCCGTAATATCGTTAAGTTCCCACTCTTCCAACGCTCTGCCAGGAGTCCATGAAGCAGGTGCCTATCTTCAAAGAACTCAAAATCCATTAGAAGAAATAACTGCCCAAACAGCTAAGCCCTCCTAAGATGCAACAGGGACCTAACGGGATGCAGGCACTAAACACTGGCCTTAGTGCCTGCCTGGAGCCTTTGCTGAGGGACAAGCCTTTAGGAGCCGTCTTCATTCCATTCAACCCCACGATCCTCCAGTTGTAGCTGATTGGCCAGTGAAGGGCAGCAGAGCCAAGGCTGGCCAATCAGCAGTTTAGGAAGTGACTGGTCCCAAAGCAGTCGGCCCTCACAAAGTCGAGCCAATCCGGTTCCTGTTCTTGGGAATTTAAAATAGAAAATATGGTGAGAACATGGCAGCCATCAGCAGGAGTAAAAGATGAAAGGTAGTGAGGTAGGAGGGGGGCAGGACAATCATGATGGGCCTAGGTGAGCCAGCAACAACTCCAATAAATTTCATGTTTATTGAGTACCTACTATGTACCAGATTTGGTTGTTTTTTTTTTCCCACTTTACAGCTGAGGAAGCTAGGACTTAGATGAATAGTGTCACTTTCTTTGGGTCTCAATTCAAATATCCCCTCCTTACACAAACTGCTCTATCCAAAATAGCTTCCCTTTCCCACCACTTGACCCTCCTAGTTCACCCTGTTTATGTCACTACTCAAAGTGTGGTCCATGGACCCACAGCACCAGTATCAACTGGGAACTTTTTAGAAATGCAGCATCTTGGCCCTGCCCGAGACCCACTGAATCATAATCTGCATTTTAACAAGATCCCCAGATGATTTGTTTCCTATTAAAGTTTGAGAAGCACTTTACATTATTTTATGTTACTGATATTAATTTATATTTATTTTATATTGCAATTTTATTGTTATTTTTTATTATTTATTATCAGTCTCCTCTAAAAAGATGGTAGGTCCCATAGAGCTGGGGTTTTGTTTGAACCTGACCACCTCACCTCTTTATCCCCAGAGCTTAAAACACAAGGTAGGCATTTCAGAAATACTGGTTGAATGAACAAGTGAATAAATGATTTTGCCCAAGTTCTCAGAGCTAATACTTGAAACTGCTACCCAAGACTCCAAAACCCAACAGGTGGCTTCCTGTTTGAAGCACTCGTGCCTCCAGTTTCTGGAAATGCTAGAGGCTGATGATTCTCATCTGAGCCCCTCCCTGGGAACTGCCCTTAGCAGTCTCACCCACGATCATACTCCCTTCTCAGGGGCAGCCTGCACCCAAGGACTAGCAGGTAAGGGGCATTCAAAGACCCAGCCCCTCTTCCCTCAATTCAGGGCAACTCTGAAGAGGCATTGCTGCTCCAGAGCTCCCCATGGGATGGGCTGAGGCCTAGGGCTAATACATGGCATCCCAGCTTCTCCCTCTGTCCAGTCCTGTTTCCTTCCGTGTCTCACAGGAATTGATCTCAAGGGCGTTTCCCACCCCCACCCCCAAATTTTTCTGTGCCCAAACCTCCATCTCAGAGTATGTTTCTGGGGAATCCAATCTGAGACCAACTGATACATGGCAGGAGGTGGTGTCATTGATGGGGGGCCCTGGGATGAGATTCCAGATTCCAGAAGGGTCAGTTTTCCTCCTCTGGAGCTCCCAGGAACCGTCACCCTGTAAGTGAGCCTCATTCCTGCAATGAAAGTGGCTAAGTCAGAGGGGTAGGAGGAGTCCATGGAAGTTCATAGGAAGGGTGACTGATGGTTACACAGGGATAAGAGAGACTTCGAATTGTGTAAGTAGTGCCTCCAATACAAGATTTTAAATCAGGCAGCAGTATAACTTAAAAAGCAGTGGGTACAAAGAATACACGTAATAAATACTCAATAGGTTATAAGGCACCAGAAATAAAAATCCAAACACCGGAAGTGAAGTATAAAGAAAGAAAAATGAATGTTTTTTCCTACTGAAGGTATGAATCAGCATTTGTGGGGAATTCCCTGGCAGTCCAGTGGTTAGGACTCTACACTTTCACTGCCAAGGGAGCACGTTCAATCCCTGGTCAGGGGACTAAGATCCCACAAGCCTCGCAGTACGGCCAGAAACAAGCAAACAAAAAAAACAAAACAAAAAGCACTTGTGTTTTATCCATGAAGTGTATGACACACTCAAACTGTAAACTCAGTGTTGGAAAGTGGGTGAATTCGCCTCAAATAACATCCAAGAGGGCTTTTGGTGACCAAAGTACTTAAAGGACCTACAAGTTGATCCCATTCAATGGAGAAAGAAAACAGTTACACAAGACTGGTGTCTAAATAATGGTCCAATTTCAATCATCTATTTTTTTTTAATACATAAAGGCGCACATTTACTTATTATTTATTTATTTATTTTTGGCTGCATTGGGTCTTCGTTGCAGTGCGCGGGCTTCTCCTTGCGGTGGCTTCTCTCGTTGCAGAACACAGGCTCTAGGCTCACGGGCTTCAGGAGTTGTGGCTCGCGGGCTCCAGAGCGCAGGCTCAGCAGTCGTGGCACACGGGCTTAGTTGCTCCGCGGCATGTGGGATCTTCCAAGACCAAGGCTTGAACCCATGTCCCCTGCATTGGCAGGTGGATTCTTAACCACTGCACCATCAGGGAAGTCCCCAATTTCAATCATCTATTGATGATTGAAAGACTCATCCTGAGTCTTTGAGACACAACTTCTGGTTACCTTCCTACTTAAAGTAACTGAAAACATATGAAACACAGCTCTGGAGACATTGGACATCAGTCAACAAAGGGCAGTGAGCACCGAGAGACAAAAAACAAATGAAGTGAGCCTTACCGTTGCCCTAGATTACTGCCTGGAGAAAGTTTGGAAGCTGTGGTACAGGGAGGGGAACTCCAGGCAGAGCCCAGTGGTCTGCCCGAGTTGAGGAGACAAAGCTGGGAATGGGAAGCCAGGGCAGCTAGAATTTACAAGGCAGGCAATCGGAGAGGAGCGCTCTGCCCACAGAGAAAACTCCACGGGCCGGCAGAGGGTCCCTCATGTATTCCGTCAGGGACTAACCATTGCATGTGTGTGAAGAATTTAGAGGAAATAGTGCCCAGTAGCAGCAAAAAATTCACCCTACATGAAACACAGCTCTGGTCCCACCTAACAAAGCTTAAGAGCCATACTCAGGAGGTTAAAACTGGCTCTAAGTACCTTAACCATGTCTCAGAACAAAGCTCAGAAATACAGAAATAACAAAACTATCCAGCACCCAACAAGGTAATATTCACAATGGCTGGCATCAAATTAAAAATTACCTAACACAGAAAGAAGCAGAAAATGCAACCCATCTGGGTCAACTGAAACTGACCCAGAATGACACACATGATAGAATTAGTAGACAAGGACATTAAAGCAGATAGTATAACTGCACTCCAGATGTTTCAGAAGCTAGAGGACAGACTGAACATGTGAAGCAGAGACACGGAAGATATTTAAAAAGTCAGACTTCTAGAAATGAAACACGGTGGACCAAGGAATGAGGTCTGCACTAAGAATCTTCAAAGGCCTTTGTGTGCTCTTCCCAGAGAAATGAAAGCTCAGCCAGTATTTCTCTCCTTCACCCTCCATCCCTGAGGAGAGACCTGTAGGGCTGCTGTTTTTACCTGTTCAGCAAAGAGGGCCCCTCCAGCTTCCTACAGAGGTTGGAGCTCGGAGCTCTATGAAGCAAGACCAGCTGCCACAGTGGGACAAGAGTTCCCTTCTTGTCCAGCAGCTGGCGCCAGGCAGGGCGAGGGATGAGAGGCAGGGGGACATGGGCTCTGGTTCCCTCTGCCCTCCAAGTTGCTGTGCGTCTTTGGACCATCTAGTTAACCCCTGAGAACCCCAGTTTCTTAATCTGTAAGATAAGGGTGAAAACGATAATAATAATACTCACTTTGTAAGATCGTTGTAACAATTCAGTGGCATTCAGTGCATCTAAAAGTTCTTTCCAAAGTCCCCATATTTGTGATTATTTTCACACACCATGAAAGCCAGGAGATATGTATCAGCATCTGTGGGGATGCCACACGCTCTTCCTCAGCCCCCCACCCTGTGCCTAGGAACCTCTTAATCATCTTCATTTTTTTTATTGCCATGCCTCTGACATTCCTTAAGGCTTCTTAGTTCATAGTAAAGAAGATAAGAGCAAGTAAGACATTATTTGAACAACTAATTAAGAATGGGAGAAAAATGTTTAAAGCTTGCTATTCTGGTTCTCCGTGTGGTGTCACAAACCACTCCAAACCTAATGGCGTAAAACAACAACTAGTTTATTATGCTCACTAATGCTGTTGGGGCTTGGACGGTGCTCAATGGGAAGGGCTTGTCTGAGTAGCCTTGAACTGCTGAGGGCTGGAATCATCTAAAAGCTGCTTTGGGCCCGTGAACCACAACTACTGAGCCTGCGCGTCTGGAGCCTGTGCTCCGCAACGGGAGAGGCCACAACGGTGAGAGGCCCGCGCACCGCGATGAAGAGTGGCCCCCGCTCGCTGCAACTGGAGAAAGCCCTTGCACAGAAACGAAGACCCAACACAGCCAAAAATAAATATAAATAAATAAATAAATAAATTTAAATTCTGCACAGCAAAAGTAACATTAAGGCTTATGCAAGCTTCCAGGACAAACGATGGTCAATGGCGCCATCTTTCCCTAGACCAATCTAGCCCAACAAAACTTTATCTCCGATAGTCCATCCTTCTGCATTACGTAGATCATCATTTATGGTAATCACTTTGCATTGTCACTGAGGGTCGCAAGTTCAGTGTGGTGACAACTGTGCAAATCAAGCCTGGCTTGTCAGAAGCACAGCATTCAAACACTCCCACAAATGGCTAACAGGATGGAACCAATTGCAGAGTTGCCCTCTGAGCTTAATTCAAATGACCCTAGGACGTCAAAAAAAAAAAAAAAAAGAAAGAAAGAAACTGATTTTTCCTTAAGCAAAATGAAAATCTCAGAAAATTTTAACAGACAATGTGTTATATTGGAATCCCTCGTCTTCAGGGGCTACTCCAAAGAAAGTCAAGGTTAATAAAAGTTGTGTGTAAAATACGTAACATAAGTAAAAACAGGTCTGTTTCTGCAGGTATTAGGTTTGAGACTTTTCAGGTTTTACAGAAAGAATGACAAGCCTGGTCTGAATTAGAAGGATTCTGGCTTAATATTTATTGTAGCGTCGAGTGGGATGTGTTAGGATGCGAAGATATCCCAAAAAGTTAGCACGAGAGCTTAGAGAAAACTCTGCCCTCAGGAACAGGCCACATTCACCCTCAAAAATTGAGCTCAAGCAACTGAAGGCACTGGAATGACAGTGTGGGAAACACTGCTCCTTTGGTTTGGTTTGATCAAAAACACAGCCCTTGATTTAGAGAGAAAAGCAGACTCACCAAAAGTGACAGCACTTCTGAAAACAAAAGAGATGATGCTGGGCTCCAGCACTGTGGGAGAAGTGGCCACACAGCTGCCTCTTCTAACAAAGAAGAACCAGTATGCCTTCCAGTATTTATACTAAAGTGTGCGTGCAGACCAGCGATGCCTTCCAGTATTTATACTAAAGTGTGCGTGTGGACCAGCGCTGCCTTCCAGTATTTATACCTAAGGTGTGCATGCAGACCAGCGATGCCTTCCAGTATTTATACTAAAGTGTGCATGCAGACCAGCGATGCCTTCCAGTATTTATACCTAAGGTGTGCGTGCAGACCAGCGATGCCTTCCAGTATTTATACCTAAGGTGTGCGTGCAGACCAGCGATGCCTTCCAGTATTTATACCTAAGGTGTGCGTGCAGACCAGCGATGCCTTCCAGTATTTATACCTAAGGTGTGCGTGCAGACCAGCGATGCCTTCCAGTATTTATACCTAAGGTGTGCGTGCAGACCAGCGATGCCTTCCAGTATTTATACCTAAGGTGTGCGTGCAGACCAGCGATGCCTTCCAGTATTTATACCTAAGGTGTGCGTGCAGACCAGCGATGCCTTCCAGTATTTATACCTAAGGTGTGCGTGCAGACCAGCGATGCCTTCCAGTATTTATACCTAAGGTGTGCGTGCAGACCAGCGATGCCTTCCAGTATTTATACCTAAGGTGTGCGTGCAGACCAGCGATGCCTTCCAGTATTTATACCTAAGGTGTGCGTGCAGACCAGCGATGCCTTCCAGTATTTATACCTAAGGTGTGCGTGCAGACCAGCGATGCCTTCCAGTATTTATACCTAAGGTGTGCGTGCAGACCAGCGATGCCTTCCAGTATTTATACCTAAGGTGTGCGTGCAGACCAGCGATGCCTTCCAGTATTTATACCTAAGGTGTGCGTGCAGACCAGCGATGCCTTCCAGTATTTATACCTAAGGTGTGCGTGCAGACCAGCGATGCCTTCCAGTATTTATACCTAAGGTGTGCGTGCAGACCAGCGATGCCTTCCAGTATTTATACCTAAGGTGTGCGTGCAGACCAGCGATGCCTTCCAGTATTTATTCCTAAGGTGTGCGTGCAGACCAGCGATGCCTTCCAGTATTTATACTAAAGTGTGCGTGTGGACCAGCGCTGCCTTCCAGTATTTATACCTAAGGTGTGCATGCGGACCAGCGATGCCTTCCAGTATTTATACTAAAGTGTGCATGCAGACCAGCGATGCCTTCCAGTATTTATACCTAAGGTGTGCGTGCAGACCAGCGATGCCTTCCAGTATTTATACCTAAGGTGTGCGTGCAGACCAGCGATGCCTTCCAGTATTTATACCTAAGGTGTGCGTGCAGACCAGCGATGCCTTCCAGTATTTATACCTAAGGTGTGCGTGCAGACCAGCGATGCCTTCCAGTATTTATACCTAAGGTGTGCATGCATGCAGACCAGCGATGCCTTCCAGTATTTATACCTAAGGTGTGCGTGCGGACCAGCGCTGCCTTCCAGTATTTATACCTAAAATGTGCGTGCGGACCAGCGATGCCTTCCAGTATTTATACTAAAGTGTGCATGCGGACCAGTGACTCTGAAAGGCAGAGTGATGTGTTGGGCAGAGATGTGAGCACTAGAACAAATCCATCTGGATTTGAATTCTAATTACTGACTAGCTGTGCGAACTTGCCCCCCCTAAGTCTTAGTATCCTCCTCTGGAAAATGGGCAAAAATAATGTTAGCGCTCTCGTAGGGATGCTGCCAATGTATGTAAAAATTCAACAGAGCATAATTCATTAAAAATGCATCCTTCAGTCTGACTTTATTACTTTATTTTCTTACAGTTTATATTAGTTTCGTTTTGTAAAGATAATATATGCATACTATAGAAAATTTCAAAATTAGAGAAACATACACAGAAAAACAAAAGTCACCCATAATCCCGCCACCCAGAAGCAATTTGTGTTAACATTTCAGCATATTTCATTCAGTCTTTCTGTAATGCGTTTGCTCTCTCTGAGATTTCACTGGGGGTATAATTTTTCAGGCTGTATTTTCCCCTTCTCATCCTAGAATCAATATTTTCCACGTAAATAAAAATCCCCCCTGAAAAAAAAAAAATTCCCCCTGAACATCCCTTTGAATAGTTGCATAGGCTTCCACTGTACACACACATCTGACTCTCTTAACTATAAAACCAGGATTTCTCTAGGACAACAAAAAAGCTTCCATTCCTTCCCTTGGGAGAGAAGAGGCTGAGAGTCAACTGCATTGCAAGGGCTGCGTGTGCTGGCTACATGCTTCAGACAACAACAGTAGCACAGGTTTTAAGGCATAAAAGCATTGTTAAAATATAGCCCTAGATCTGCCCCCTTAAGGAACGTGGTCTTAGCCCCTAGCCCGTTTTCCAGATTTCCAAGTGCAAATTCTTGCCTAATCTTCTTGAGAATGTCACAAACCTGTGACTCTCACAAAGGAATGTTTTCAATTTTCTGATTTTCCCTTAAGTATCTTCTGTCACTTCTAATTCTGAAAAGTCTTTTTTATAGAAAATATAAGAAAGCGTGTTTGTTGTGGCTAAAAATTGCCTTCCTCCCATCACAAATAAAGCTATTTTCGTCTCTTTCTTAAGTGTTCTGAGAAATCAGCAGGTAATTAAGGGAAGATATTTATTTATAAATATATGTATACTCTGCAATTACCGGACATACGTGAAGGAATCTGGGAAGCAACACATATATTTCTGCTCACACAACGCAGTCGTTGGCTGGACTGGCTTCCCGTTCAACAATTCTAAATTCTTAATTGCCTATTTTTTGTTTTGGCCACTCTTACCTAAACATTTACTGCTTCATACAAGTGCTTGCTATGTTTGTTATTAAAGCTTCTTCCACTCCGGTTTAGGGTATGTCTCCTTGCACAGGCCACCAAAACCAAACAGAAAAGGCCTGGCAATGCAAACAGTCCCTGAGTTATGGTACCTATTACTTTTTATTAGTAGTAAAACCAAAAAGAAGCAAGGAACAATTCTACTTATGCAGAGCACTTAGAACATAAATACTAATAAAATGCTGAAACTCTAAAACTACTTACGCAATATTAATTTAATTCTAATAAAAAGTAGGTTTAGGCCTTACCTCCGTTGATAGCAAATGTGATGCAGTTTTGTTGTCAGCCAATATTTATACCCAAAAAACATTTTGGCTTAGGAAATAAAGTAGTGATAAAAAATTACAGTCTTTGAATACTGGGCTTTGACTAGACCCCTGCTGCCCTTTATTGTATGTTTCAGTAAAATACAGTATATCTTGCTGTTTTATTTCATTGTTTGTGGCCCGTGCAAAATCCTATTGTCCAGCTGCCCAGCATAAATGAACAACAGATCAGAAGAACCAGAGGGACACTTTAACTGATTAAACGGGATCTGGAATTTTCCTTTTGCTGCTAAATTATCACCTTATTGCAATTATTTTTACACGTTGTGATTCTTTTAATACATTGTGATTATTTCCTGCAAAATTCAGGGGAGATGCCAGTCAGAGGGCTTAGGCTGTAGCACTCCATCTTCAAATCTCAAGCCCAGTAAAAAATTCCACTTTTATATTCGAAGATTATGTATTTTTATCCCTAAAATTATTTAAATCAGCTGATTAGTGGAGCTTGGGTAACCAGGCTTTTTTTTAATTTTTTTATTTTACTCAAGTCTCATCACTTTACTTTTTTTTTGTAGAAGCTATTTGGCTTAAGGAACTTTGCCATAACTTGAAGGAAAGTAACCTTATTTTGTCACAAAACATAAAAGACAAAATAGAATGGGGATACAATTCACATTTCACCCATAGAGTGATTCAGAGTTAGATAAATAGTCTATAGAGCATGTGTGAAATTGCATAAAATATTAGAGCAATCAACTTTGTAATATAAAAATTAACACATGAAAACACTTTTTGCTACATTTAGGGACCTCATTTAGAGGTACCTGATAAAGAATAGACACCATCTGAAAATGAAGGAAACATACGGTTTCAACCAAAATCAGAGATATATCTTTATCAAGGCCAAGTGTACATCGACAAAGCAGACAACCAGAACATCAATGTGTGGATGCACAAATTGTGCACTGCACAACTCCAGGGGGAGCCATTCATGTAGACTGCAATGTGAATGATGTTTTGATTAGATCTCACTAATTTTGTGCCTCCTATTCAGGAATGTATGATTGCGAGAAAGTTCGAACAAAATTTACTTTTGGGCGGGTCTAAGATTAAAAAACTGTAGTTGAGTCAAGGTAAATAGTTATGTATCAAATCCACTATGTTGAGTTCTATTGGCTACACAAGAAAAAAATAAAATTTCTACTTTAAAGGAGCCTACCTACACTTGAACTGAGGGGGATTTTTAAGGTTTACAAGAGAACAATTGTGACATGCTTCAGAACATTCACTACCAACAGACAATTAATGTGCTGTCACATGTGCTCATTTTCCAGACATAAAAGTGAATCTGGCCATAGCTCCCCCTGCCCGGTGATACTGGAGTAACCTTTTTTTTTTTTTGGTACTTAAAAGTAATAAAATGACATTTCTTTTCAAAAATTATACTGTGCAGCTTTGTTACCAATTCGGATTCACCTTTTTTTACCTCACATTTGAATTAATAAGGTTTAAGTGCATCTGGGGCAGGGACTCACATATTTAAAGCTTCATTCTAATATTAATAGAAGAAGGTAAAAATTGAGATGTCAAAGTAATTTAGATGGCAAGTTTTTACCTACGGTGCCATCTCTACTGAGTTTGTCAGGGTCTCTTCTTATTTAAAATTGTATATGTAAGTATATATAAATATAAAAATATATATCTGGTCTTGTCACCTGCTATTTATAGGCAAATATTAAAAACTTCTGAATGATTAAACCTCAAGTGATCTACACATGTTAACATATGCTGGAGAAGGACTTTTGACTCTTCTCTATAATTACCTTGGTTTCCTTGGACTGAACAAACTTGCCTGGACTAACGTTGATGCTATAGTCCTAATGTATGTTCAATCATATGTTAGGATCAACTCAAGATGCATTTCATAAGTGCAGAGCAACTCTGTTTGCCATAATTGGGCAGGTCCAAATCTTCCCTCACATACCTTCAGCTAGGCATACAGGTGAGCACACGCCACACACACACAGCCAGGAAAACCCAATCCCCTCTTTGGGAACACACAAACAGGCATTCAGATATTCGATCTGTCCGCTTGCGTGGAAAGTCAAGAATGCCTCTTTTGTGGTGAGGGATATATCGATTATATATCTCAATTAAAAAAAAAAAAAAAGGAAAGGTAGAATTCCTTTGCAGAAAATGCACCCCTCTGTTGGCGTATTTGTGGCCTGGATATTGCTGGAATTCTCAGAGTGCTGAGGTACAGGCAAATGATTAACACGTCTCCATAAATCACTGCAGATTTAAGATTTAAATACGTACTAAAAATGGCAGGGACTCTTGGGTCTTCTATTTATAAATGCGGTCCTTCTTTTACTTTCGCTTCTCCCCCACCGCCGCCCGTTTGGATCAAAGAGAGAATTCCAAGCAGACTGAAAAACAATGGTAAATGTTTGCATTGCTGAAATTCACGCTGGTGCCATAAGTGGATTTAAGGCGGACTGGGTTCTATAAACAAAATAAAAAGATGGCAACCAAATGAAAATATGTAGGAAAGATACTGGGGGAAAAATGCTTCAGAGAAGCAGTCTGGTTAGTTGTAAAATGACTTTAAATTAGGCTTTGAAAAGGATTGCTAAAATCTTGACACATATATGAGCAGCTTATTATCATGCAGTTGTGCAGTAGTTGCTTGATCTTGTTACTGATTCGTCACATATGAATAAATGATTAATTACCAGAAAGGCTAAAACAGAGTAGAGCGAGAGTAGCGAGGCTCACCCTGAAAGAGGGGCTTAAACACGTTTATTGCCCTTTAAGTGCATTTCATTAAGGCCAATTAAGGACTTTCATGTCTTATTAGAAAAACGAAGTGGATTTATGAGGTTTTCGTAGGTTGTAAATGCTGGGGCTAGCAGATACAAAACCGAGCAGAAATGGTAGTTAAGAGCGAAGAAAATATATACAAATGCTCCCAGAAAGCAAATATTTAACGGCGGTAAAAAGCCGGTTCAACACGAAGGCGATCTTTAAATAGAAGGGCATCATTTTTATTTCCTATCATCTACTCACTATAAACTTCAGGATTTGCGTACGGGAAAAGGTTTCTCTCTCTGCAGTTTGGGAACCTAATTCAGGGTGGGGAAAAAAGAAAAAAGCACAGCTAACCCTAAAATGCCTGACAGCCACTGAGCCCTTTCTCAAAACAAAGGTATATGCCCGTAAAAAATGCTCTTTTAATTCCAGGGTGAGAGACAGATCCTTGAAAGAGAGGAAGCTTGGGGGTAAATCTAACACTGACATGGTTGTTAATAAACAAACGGCAAGCAAAATTCACTGGTGGTGGTTAGAGACACACGCCTGCCTTGCTTCCCATTTTTCCTGTCCCGTCAGATGGTGGCAGAACATTAGCCCTACCAAACGGTTATTATTCACTCTGGATTTCCTTGATTCGTTTTCAAGGAAAATTACCATGACAGGTTAGCAAGCATGTTCTATGGCCCTGTGGGAATGATGATCACCCGCACATCATTCTAGCCGTGGGTTGATCTCTATACTCAACGTTTATGTATCTCCTTAACTCTTTCACAGACACATACACACACACACAACACATACACTTAATGTTTTCTCAGGAGACTCGGGAAGCTTTGTCAAATGCAGGGACATGCAGTTATGAATGTTTGGTAAAACACACGTTTTTACCTTACACACCATTATGGAAAGCCTCAACTCTTAATCACACCCCCTCTTGGATAAACAAATTAAAACCTTATGAAACTTCTTCGAGAAAATATCAACTGAAGATGTACAGTGACAACCCTTGAAGCTCAAATCTCTCCTCCTCTAAAAAAAAAAAAAAATGGAATATTGGCAAGTCAAGAGATGATGTCTTCTTGATTCTTTTTAAAATTCAAGAGTAGCACCACACAGCACATGAAAGATGTCCAAAACTCTCCAACAGTTTCGCAGCACACACACAGTCATCTAAAATCAACGCCTCGGTTTTGCTTGTTGAAAACCCATTTGCTGCCACAGAGAAGGCTGAACATGGAATTTTAGTACTTCTTCAAGAGCACTGGCAAATTTTTCCGCTGAGAACATTTAAAAGGGTATTACTAGAAGATCTAACAGCAGGAAGTCAGATTAACTGTGCTGTTTTAGAAGAAAAAGATAAGAAGGTGGTCTTTTATATTCATGAAGGTGAAATTTACGAAACTGAAGGTAAAGTCCTATAGGCACATCCCTGCCAAAAATATTACAACAAACACATAAGACAGCAAACAAAATATTAATTTCCATGTCCTTAGTGTAACTCTATTTTGTTCAGTGAATTTGATTTTCCAAACAAATAACGGCCTGGACAGAGACCTAAAGCAACTAGCCATGTATCTGTTCAGACTCTGCAAAGAATTTTATTGAACCGAAATGTGATGAGCATCTGTCCTTGGTGATTTATTCCAAACAGCGGAGAAGTTATAAAATGAACACATTGCATCTCCTGCTATAAAAGAGAAACAAAATGATCTTTTAGTTAATATCCAATCAAACTTCAAGACACCTTATGGACACAAGGATTTCATGGGATCATTTCATTCCGTTGCACCTAAACGCTAAAACAGGATTCACTTAAGAATTTCTAAAATGCAGAGCTAAATGTGTATAACCGGTTTTGTTTTTTCCAGATCAATAGATGCCACTTGATTTTTATTTTTATTTTGACAATCCAAAATGTAGGCCCAGGCTAGGGTGCTAATTACCAATAAGTTCTTATTAAACAACCAAGAGTGCTTTTTCAGAAAGTTCAGTACCAATTTGGGCCTCAGGGTCACTGAGTTACAAATAGGAGTGGAACCTTTTCAAGGTCAGGATTGGATACATTTTGTCAGGCACAAATAGACTATTTCTGGGAGAATGGCTGTTAAAAAAGAGAAAAGAAAAAAAGAGGTTGGGTTTAAAAGCCTCCAAAAACTTCTAGCATGTTTTATTCCACAAAAGAATTTTCAGATGACTTCAGGACAGATGAATCCCAAATAGATTAATTCTCACCGGATTAAGACAGGGACATTCAAATTACAACTAGCACCCCAAATATTTCCACAATAATGCAGTTCAAGATTGTCAAATCAAAACAAGTTTTATCTAATCTATCCAATTTATTTTTAAGGAGTTCATTAAAACTAGGGAATTAAACTTGCAAGTGATGAAAAGGTAATTTCTGTTGAAATCCAACTCAAAAAAAAAAAGTCTCAAATTTTTAGAGTTTAGAGCAAAATGAGATTTTAATATTAGGAGAAGAGAATGGTTTCTATTGAATCATAGAACTAAATCTGCCAACACAAGAGCAGGGACGAGATAAGGGAGGATTTAGCATATTCAAACAGAGCTGGACAATTTCAGACCCAACGTGGACTGATTTCTCTCTGAATTTTCTAGGTTGGTCGTCCATAAATCTTCAGTAATGAACAAGCTGCCACATCTTGCCCTTTCCTTTAGGCTGTTCAAATTCTCATGACATTCTATAGTCAGAATTTCACTGGGCATGTTTGGCATACCTTGCACATATGATTGGGCAGAGCTTTGTGGTGCTACTTTGGGGTAGACAGTTTTGAAATAGAAGGGCAACTTTAAGGAAGTGGGCATAAATCTGATCAGTTTTTGTAAAATTCAGACTAGCTTTGTAAAAACCTCCAGCCCCATTTCAAAGCAACTCACAATATTCCAGAGGTGATCTGTGGGCTGAAAGCTAAGATCACAAACTACCATTCTGCATGCTACATTTCAGCCAGACACATGTTTTGGTAGGGTGGCACAGTGTTTTTAAAACTAGTAAGCCAATATGTATTTAAAAATCTGGAGATTTTATCAGGTTTCTGGCTTCTTGAAAAATTGGAATATCTGGATCACTTGGCCCAAATTCTCTATGGCAATAGTCAGCTGGAACAGAGTGTGTGCTCTTTCTTTAGCTCCCAACCCATGCATCCCACCCTTATTATCTTATCACTGCCTGTTCCTCATGCATGTCTGGCCCTTAAGTTTGGTCCCCAGGCTCAGAGTCTCTGATCCTTTTCCCACATCCCTTAAAATTTTCATGCATCTTAGTTCGGTGAACTGTTAATCAGAAAGAAATCAGAAATGAGAGATGCCTTATTCAGGGACTATGTGACCTACCTAAAAGTTGATTACAAAATAAACTGCTGAATACTGACTCATCACATTTTCAGTCCCTTATGCCAGAAAGCAGCAAACTATGGCCCATGAAGAGACCGAATCCTGCCACCATCTGGTTTTGTAAGTAAAGTTTTATTGGAACCCAGCCCATTCATTTGTTTACAGGTGGTTGCTTCACACTATGGCTCTGAAAGACCTGCAAAACCTATATGTTTACTGTCTGGCCCTTTACAGAAAAAGTGTGCCAACCCCTCACTCTCTAGATTTAGAGATGGGTTCCCATTTCTAGGGCCTGCAAATGACACTAAAATCTCACTCAGTCAACTACTGGTCCTTCCCAATGTGCTTTGCACCTACTAAGGTCACCTGCCTGAATCAATAACTGTTTATTTTCTTGGGGGTGGGAGTGGCCACAGTCCCAAATTTGTAAAGTATTCCTTTAGTAGAATATTCCTTCAGTACCTAGAATCTAAGGCTTGAAATTTCCTTTGTTAGCCACCTCGGGTGATGTCTATTTTAACAGTAATTTGTGAACTGCCTATATACTGTCTATTTTAACAGTAATTTATAACTGACTTTCTAAAATAATACGTTCAGGGGGATAAACCTGAAGCCTATCCTGCCCTCTGCTTCACTGAGCAAACATTTAGTTAGCGCATGCCCTGTCTGGCGCCATGTCGAGGGTAGCCCCAAGGGTCTCAAGGACACAGTTCTTCCTCCCTCACTGAAAGCAGATTGATAGATGGTGTTCTTCCCACCCAAACCTACAGAAAATCTGAATACTCGCCAACATCTGTGTAGGTCTTCCTCTGTGCCATACATTTAACCAGGAATTTGTTACCTAACAGTACTGTTATTGTCCCATTTTATAGAGGAGCAAACTGAGGCTTTGTTTAAAGAGGTTCAGGGATTTACTCAAGGTCATGAAGCAGAACAGACTAGAGTTCAGGTCTGTCTGACTTCAAAGACAGCTTCCATGGAGATCTCATGAAGCTGGAGAGATTGCCAGTGGGACACACCTCTTTTCCAGCTGCAGAAATTGAGCAGTGAATAACCATTCGGCTGGATGGGAGTACAGACTTGGGACTTGGGTCCAACGTTGCTCAAATTACTAAAGGGTCATTTAGACACTGCTGTGGAAAGCAAAGCATCTTCTGTTTAGCTGTAATTCATCCTTCCCTTTTAACTGTATCTACTGATATAATTTTGGTGAACAAGGAGGTCAAACACCTAAAGATTCTAAGATATGAACAAATGTCAGAAGCCTCTCAATGTACAAAGCTGTTCCAGAGGTATTTCTGAACTGTGTCTGTGTATATTTAACTTCCTTTCTAGTTGGTGAACTTCTTTTTTTTTTTTAATTAATTTATTTATTTATTTATTTTTGGCCACATTGGGTCTTCATTGCTGTGCGCCAGCTTTCTCTCGTTGCAGCGAGCGGGGGCTTCTCTTGTTGTGGAGCAGGGGCTCGAGGTGCGTGGGCTTCAGTAATTATAGCATGCGGGCTCAGTAGTTGTGGCTCTCGGGCTCTAGAGCACAGCCTCAGTAGTTGTGACGCACAGGCTTGGTTGCTCCGCGGCATGTGGGATCTTCCCGGACCAGGGCTCAAACCCGTGTCCCCTGCGTTGGCAGGCGGATTCTTAACCACTGTGCCACCAGGGAAGTCCCTGGTTGGTGAACTTCTGAAGTTGGTTTTTGTTTCTTGTTCTGTCAAGGACAGTCAGGCTTATTGTCTGACCTCCTCTACCATCGCCCCCTCACCAGCAGAATGGAATCTAATATTCCTCACCCACTGGGAACACAACCCAATGCGTATTTGTTGGCAAATTCCAGAAATCCACTACCTCCTCTAACCTGGGGAATCCACTCTCCCTTTTGTCAAGTTTAAAGTCTCTGAATAAGGAAATGAAATCATCTTCCTCAATCAAAGACAGTAGCATTGCGTGGGAACAAAAAGGCAAAGAACTGAAAATTTCTGGACTTTCTCATATTCCTGGGGGTTTTTGTTTTGTTTTTGTTTTCTCTTTGCTTAACTTCATTCAGCACCTCTCCTATCGATCAGAAAAAAATAAGGGTTTGTGTCTAAAATACAAGCCTTTGTTTTTCATTTTACATCTCCCTACCCAAAGAAGAACATTCCCATTCCATGAGCTTTCTTACTAACAATGGCCAGTAATTTGAGAGAAAATCCCCTTTTTATTGGTGGAGGCACATCATCCGAGGCAGGCGCCTGAGGAAGAATGTGTCATAAAGATACATTCCTCATAATCAAGGATAATTCAAAAGGGAAACAGTGACCGAACATCCGTGGGAGCCAACAGAAGCCTAATCCTGAGCCCAGCTCTGCAGACGGGGACACAGGCGGCTGCAAAGCCAGGGCAGATGCCAGGGAAGGGACCAGCCACAAATCGAACAGAAGTCCAGTCCAGAGCTTGGCATCTGGGTTCTTCAGCTGCCAACCTTGCCTTGCGAGTAACCACAATGCTTGGCTCCTGTGCAGAAAACAATAGGGGATGAGGCTACAGAGGTCCATGCTCTGTCCTGCCAGCAACAGGACAAGGCAGTGCCAAGAGAAGGCTGCAGTGCCACACGGGTGCCAATGTGCCTTGGAACAGCTTTCATATTTTCTAAAGGGACAACAGGATTCCTGCAAAAAAAGAAAGACCAGATCCAACACTCAGAAACATTTCTCCCATTTTCCTTTTTCAAAAAAAAAAAAAAATGCTATTCCTGCCCACATTCCATTTTGTTCACAAGGCTTATGCGGCCAGCTCTCCTTCTGCTTTGCACCTACAGCCTGTAGCCTCACGTCAAATCTAAGCTGACAGTTGGTTTCACACATGTTACTAAACTTGCATTGTTGACCTCCCTACTATCATTTGCCTTTATCTGGTTTCCAGAAGAAATTATCAATAGAATGTGTCCAGCGGGATTGAGGAGGCAAAACCTGGAGGAACAGTCTGAGGTACCATCTTGGTTGCAAGTTGAGTAAGCCATTCGGACCCTGGAGATTTGCAGGAGGCTTTCAAAGATCCAAGGCTCTATTCGTCAGAAAGTTTTTCTGTGGTTATTCAACTGGGAAAACTGTAAGGAAACTGGAACATTAAAATGCCAGAAGAAGTGAAATACACCACTAAAGTCTATGATTTCTTGAAACATCAGAATCAAAAAAAGGGAGTGGGGGGTAAGAATTCCTTTGTCCATTCACATTAGATGAAGGAAGAAGACAGAAGAAGGAAATAAAGGAGCCAGTGGAGGACATGGTGACAGACCCTTCCTTGTCCTACTCAAAGGAATGCTCAGACTTGTCAACCAGAAAAGCTCAAACATGGCATATTTTTGGTAAGAAAATGCAAAATCTCTTGTCATCCTGGGGAAGATTTGATTTTGTCACTTCCTTCCAGGTCTCATAGAAGATGAGTGAATTTGAGAGTATTGCATGCAAGGTTTTCAGTATGAAAATCAAAGACACTTTATTCACTGATAGGGATATACTAGGCTCTCATTTTCCTTTTCAAAATCCCAATTAGTAGATACTAAGGTCAAACATTCAAAATCTTCTCTTCTTATATGAACTCTTGTAGATTAATGTTTCTTTGGTGGAATATCTGAATGATCGATCAATAAAACAGGGGGACAGGCCCTCAACATGTAAGATGTTGTAAGAATGTAAGATGCCATTTGTACATAATTCTTGAGAAAAAAAAAACAAAGCTTCTCCAGGTAACCGTGACAGTCTCACCACTCTCAACCAAACACTCAGGACTCCCTTCCCATCATGGTGCTTTTGCTTGAGTTATTCCCCTTCCTCACTCACTTTCTCCACCAACAGTCTTTTCAAAGCTCAGTCTAAGGAAGTTACAAAACTTTTTCGGAGAGCTTTTTTTTCTCCAGTTCTTCCACCATTTACGGGCACTACCTCATAGCTCAGCATCTGATTATACTGCCTTGTAATTTAGTAGTTCTTACATAAGTACTATTTATACAACGATGGTCTCCTTGGAGAAAGAGGTCATGACTTCTAGTTTTCCTTTATTTTTTCACAACATCTGGCCCAGGGCTGGGCCCTTGATAACAGTACTTTAGAAAAGATTAGTTGCTTTTCTAGATCCCACATAGAAGCGGTATCATATGATATTTGTCTTGCTCTGTTTGACTTACTTCACATAGTATGATTTTTAAAAATGATACAAATGAACTTATTTACAAAACAGAAACAGACTCACAAACTTAGAGAATGAATTTATGATTATGGGGGTGGGGGAAAGGGTTGGGGGGAGGGATAGATTGGGAGTTTGGGATTGACATGTACACACTGCTATATTTAAAACAGATAACCAATACGGACCTAGTGTAAAAAAAATGAATGAATTAATTTTTTTAATGTAAAAAAAAGATTACTTGCTTTTCAAATTGAAATTTGTCTCTGTATGGATTTTATATCTACGTGGATCATGAAATACAAAGCTTTTGACAAGACAAGCTTTACACATGTGTCAAAAATTAATATTTGAATGGTGAGCTAATATCATTTATGGGGTGCTGGCTATATAAACAGAAGGCTGAAGTCTGGGGTTCAGAGAAGAGTAATCTGGGTTCAAAGGAGCTTACGTTTGGTGGCCACAAGCACAATAACAAACACATGTGACTTGGTCCCATGTGCTTACTGTGAAAAAAAGACACAAGCATCTCACTGGGTTCACTATCATCGCAGCCTCTGGAATCCTGCCAAACATTATTGCACAGTCCATTTATAGGATTTTTAAAATTGTTTAATGGCATCTAAGTCCACTTAAACAGCATCTTTGAAGAAAGGTGCTTCAAGATGCTTTCCTTGAGGAGGTCCCAGAGCCCGAGTTCTCCTGAAACTATTACTCTACTATCAAGGAAAAAAATCAATAAAGTCAACAGTAAATGCTAATTTAACACCTGCCTTGTCTCAGGACCGTCCCTCTTAAATGTGTAAAGAGATTATTTTATTTCATTTTATTTTATTTTATTTTACTTTATTTTATTTTATTTTAATAGTAGCATCATATTAGAAGCCAACACCAGTCTGCAAAATTAACAGCTATCAACTGAAACAAAGAACAGAAGAGAAACCATGGTTTAAATACTTCCAGCAAAGCAAGCAGAGAGGAGGTTTATTCAGAGAAGATGTATCAATGTCATTTTATGTCAGATGTCAACACGTCAAAAATAATTGTGTTCTGTTGCAACAATAAAGTAAAATCCCTTCTTTTATTTTCTTTCTTCACGAATGCATATACCACGTAAAGCAAGCACTTCCAAAATATGTCATTCCTCTTAGAAACAGTATCTACTCTCCTGCTGCAGCTTGGGAACCTGGTGATAGAAAAGATGTTAAAGACCATTCGGTGGCCAGTTGCTAGGCTATGATGAGACTTTTAACTGGATCTTTTCCTCTTCTTTCCTACTCTAACTGCCTCCTAACCTTAACTCCAACCCTAACCCGACCGCTTCATAGTAGAGACATCTGTTTTACAACGATTGAAGAAAAGACGATTGCCACTCGTCATTTTATGCATCCTCACGTTCCTTGATAAGACATTTGATTCGCATTGAGTAGACACAGCCAAAATGACCACTGAAGGGGCCAGGTCAGAGAAACCCATTAAATGCAACCAAATCAGGACATTTGTGTCTTATTCAGATGATCCCTCTTTCCTTCAATGGATCATTCCAGTCTTTTGCAAGGGCCTTTGAAGTGAGTGAAAATGAAATTCATATCTGTACTTTCACTAAGAAACAAAATGGGGCTTTAATAAAGAAAAAGTTCACGTGCTTTTCAAAGTGGCCCAGTGTGGCTTTTAGCTTTCTATGTATCGCGGGAAATAAAGCTTTAGGCAAGACAAAGCTATTCGCACCTCTGCCAAAAATTAATATATTTTTTAATTGTAAATTAACATCAAAAGTTTTCTACATATTAGTGATGGTCTGACCTCCAACTGTTCACAGTCATGTCCAATCCACACACACAGAAGGAGAAAATCTGTCTGCTATGAATGTTCAATTTGTTTAATTCCCTGCCATGTCTTTTCAGCTGCTAATGGTGTTCTGTGAACAGATGATGACTTGAGTGGGAAGGAAAACCAACAGGGATGAACTACTTCAAATTATTTGAGGTGGTAATTTGTAATTTAGGTACACTTTACCATAATGTTTATATGTATGTGTATGTGTAATTTTAAAGCAACAGCCCGCTTCCAAAAGTGGATAATTTTTTAAAATAAAATCTTCTGTTGTTTTGAAAGCACTGTGTCTGCCATGTTGGAGGCTGAATCTTCCAACTCAACTGAACAAATATTTACTGAATACCTAATATGTGCCAGGTTTGGGGAGTTTTGTGGGGGAGGGAGAGTGGGACGATGCCAGGAAGTTGCAAAAATGACGTGGTCCGTTTGATAAAATTCAGTTGAGAACCTAGAAATGACCACCCAACCCAGATCCATACACAAAAAAACTACAGGGCAGTTAGAAACTATCCTGAAATCTCTCAAAGTGCAAACCCCAGCTAAGCAGCCAATGAGAATAGGGCCATTCTATCAATTTTCTGTATGTTCTTTCAATAGGAAATCCTTTTTATCACAACAGAAACAACAAAAAGACCTCAGATTGGGAAGAAGGAGGCCTGAAGTCACAGCCAGTCCCATGGTAATGAGAGCCCCAGTGAAGAGAAAAAGAGACAATGAACTCTCCCTCCCCAGAAAGAGTGAGAACCATACAGAAGTGAGACACCGTACAGAAGCCAGGCTTAAAGATTCACATTTAACTCCTATAAAATCTCAATTTACAAATTATTTGGGGTGGGAAATTGTCAAAGATTTCTCCTCCAAACAGATTTTTTGTTAATACAAAATGTATACATTAAGAAACAAATTCAGTAATCACTGTTATAAATTTACATTTATGGAAATTTCTAAAAGCATACACTTCACAGGAGTATATATAAAAAGTCATGTAACATTTGCATTTGGCTCCAGGACCTCCTTCTCCTGTCCCCTCCTAGCTCACGGGTGGTGGCTTCTTCCCCCGTCTCTTTGCTGGTCCCTCCCCCTCTGCCTGATTCTTAATGTCAGAGTCATCTTCTTCTCTTTTCTACCCACACTCACTTCCTGGCTTTTAAATACTACCTCTATGCCAATTACTCCCCAATTTATCATCTTCTCCAGACCTCTGTTCTGAACTTTAACTGCCTACTCAATATTATAACTGGTAGTCTAAATTCAACGCATCCAAAACTCCTTTTCTTTCCTCCCAAAACCTACTTCCCCGTGGTCTTTCTATCAGCTGGTGACAACTTGATCTTTCTAATTGTCAGCAACATCCTAGATGCCTCTCTTTCTCTCATAACCCATGTCTACACTGTTAGCAAATCCTGTTGGCTGAACCTTTAAAACATTTCTAGAATCCAACCACTCTTTACCACCTCCACTCCACTAGGAGTCCACCTGATGCCACCATCACCTCTTGCCTGGATGACTCTCACTGCCACTTCCTGAGTCTCTCTGCTTCTAGCCTTGTTCCAAGTCTATTCTCAACACGGCAGCCAGAGTGATCCTTTTAGAATGTAAGTCAGATTGTGTCACTTCTCAGCTCAGAGGAAAAAACAAACCCTTATAATCGTCCACAAGGCATATTGCTTCCAGTTACTTCCCCAGACTCATCTCCTCCCACCCTCTCACTCCATTTCCACCATGCTCTCCTTTGGACCCTAGCGCTTGCTGCTCCTTCTGCCTGGAATGCTTTTCCCCTGGATATCCACCCAGCTAAGTCTCTCATTTCATTAAGGCCTAACCTATCTTGTTTAAAATTGCAAACTGCTCCTCCCTGCTATTTTGCTTTACTTTTCTTTTTTTCCATTGCACATATGACCTTCTAACATGCTATATAATTTACTTATGTGGTATGTTTATTGTTTAATGCCAATCTACCTCATTAGAACATAAGCTTTACAAGGTAAGGATCTTTATTTGTTCATTTCATTTTGTATCCTAAGCACCTAAAACAGTGTCTGACTCATAACAGTTGTTCAACAAATATTTTTTAAATTAATTTTATTTGATAAATGTATATTGAATGTATTGAATTTATTGGATACCTAAACTTTTCTAGGCATTGGGCAAATATTAGTGAATCACGTCCCTGACTTTATGGAACTTATATCCTACTGAGGGGAGGAGAAAGTTAACAAGTAAACAAGATAATTTCACATGGCAACAAATGCTGTGAAAAACAACTAAGGTAATATAAGAGTTATGGAGAGCTACCTTTAGATGAGATTATCAAAGAAGTCTTCTCCAAAGAAATGACATTTAAGTTGAAATCTGAATAATAAGAAGGGACCAGACCACAAAGATCTTGGCGGGGAACATTTTAGGCCAAGGGGACAAGTCAATAAAAGATCTAAGCCAAGGATAATAATAGCTTATCAAGGAATTTTAAAAAAGGCAACGCAGTTAATGAAAGTCTGTGAAGTGGAGAGGTGGAAAGATGAGTTTGAAAAGTGGGAAGGGACCAGATTACATAGGTGCTATATACCATGGTAAAGAGTTTGAATTTTAGTCTATGTGTAGCATAATCTGACTGACACTGTAAAAATTTTATTCTGGTTACTTTGTGGAGAACGGATTGAAGAAGGAAACTAGTAAGAGTCTATTGCAAGATGGGAGGTTTGTACTTCTGGCAATATGGTAGATTAGATAATCTAGGGGAAAAATGATCTATCACAAGAGAACTTCTGCTGGATATATTATAATAAACATTAATAAATGTTTAAACATCTGAGCCATCAGAAAAACTCTCTGGTCCATTCTTGACTCTGGATAGAAGAATAATTGCAGTAGAAATAATAGTCTCTCTAAAACTTGTTACAAACTCTGCCTTCAAATGAGCCTATGTATTAGCTGCACAATTGAGGTGATAGCTATATAGACATAGATGTAGATGTAGATGTAGATATATGAATATAAACATAGATATAGTAATAGGCATGGATGTATCTCAGACCAGAGAGGGGAAACAATTCTAAAATTTATTGCATCAAATAAAATAGTTTGAATTACATAAAATTACAAGAAGTTAATAAATTCACCATTCTAGTGGGAGAGTTAACAAATTTATCTTAGTAATTAAAAGCTCAAAATTAGTAAGGATATAGATTTGGATAGCAAAATTGTCAAGCTTGATTTAATGGACATATAAAGATCCCTGCAGCAAACAATTAGAGTGTAACGTTGTCTCAAACACATATAGAGCATTAATAAAAATTGATCGAGTATCAGGGCACAAAGTATCAATGAATTTCAAAAAATATTACCATACATGTCATACTCCCTCACCAAAATGCAATTTAGTTTAAAAAACAACAAAAGATAACTTTTTAAAATTTATGTCTCAACATTTAATATGTACTTCTAATTTACTCAGTGATCAAAGAAAATTTTAAAATACAACAATCCAAAATAAATAGGATGCATAGCCATTTTTTAAAAGTTTGTAATAGAAAAACAGAAAAGCTGAAATGTAATGAACAAAGTGACCTAATTAAAAGTTAGAAAAATAAAGAGAATTAATGTCAGTAAAGTAGAAGGAAGAAAAATTATTAAATAATATAAATTAATCAACAATAATTAATTAATTTAAAGTGAGACATATTATGCCAGGCAAATATATTTGTTAAGAAAAAGAACACAAATAAACAATATTGTAAATTTAAAAATGGGGTTATAGAAATTTAGACACAGAAAATAAAAGCATAATCAGAATACCATGAACATTAGGCTAATAACTTGAAACAAATGAAATTGACAAATTCCACTAAAAATATACAACTTAACAAAACTGATTCAAGAGGAGATAGGAAACATCTATAATCCTGTAAACCTTTTCAAACATTATATCTGTAAACCTTTTCAAATTTTATATCTGTAAACCTTTTCAAACATTGTATCTGTATCTATAAAAATATTCCCCCAAAATACCACCAGGCTCAGATAGTTTTATAGGTGAATGATCTTAAGCTTTCAGGGAACAAAAATTTTTAATTTATACTGAGAATACAAAAAGCGGAAACAACTCCTAACTCATTTTATGAACCTAGTATAACCTTGAAATTTAATTCATACAAGGTGCTGGTAGAAAAAGAAACTACCAGTCAATCTCATTCATTAATATGAACGCAAAATTCTGAACAAAATATTAACAAATTAAATTTAGCTTTATAATTTTTTCAAATGGAATGCATCTTAATCAAGATGGGTTTATCCCAGGAATGCAAATCTAGTTTAATTATAGAAAGTTTTATAATTCACCGCAATTTTTTAAAAAGCAATAAGACCAAATGATAGTCTCAATGGATGCAAAAAAGCTTCAAAAATTTTAACACCCATTCTTGACAAAGCTTAATGGCAAATTAGAAAATAAAGGTAACTTCCTTAAGCAGAAAAAGGGTGTCTACAAAAATCTACAGTCCATAAAGCATATAAAATAAAATATTGGGATCATTGTCTTTAAAATTAGAAATGGAACCTTCTATGGTGGTCCTAGACAGCAAAGTATAAACAGATTACATCTTTTTCAATTTAATAAAGAATACAAGTTTAGAAAGCAAGAAAAGAAACTATAGTAATTAACTTTAGTAATTAAATAGGATTTTTTACAAAGAAAACTCAAGTAAGTCAGACAGAGAAAGGTAAATACTGTATGATATCAGTTATACGTGGAGTCTAAAAAGTACAACAAACTAGTGAATATAACAAAAAAGAAGCAGACTCACAGATATTGAGAACAAACGAGTGGTTACCAGTGAGCAGAGGGAAGAGGGGAGGGGCAACATAGGGGTAGGGGACTTGGTGGTACATACTATCAGGTATAAAATAAGCTACAAGGATCTATTGTACAACATGGGTAATATGGCCAATATTTTACAATAACTATAAATGTAGTATAACTTTCAAAAATTGTGAATCACTATATTGTACACCTGTAACTCATATAATATTGTATAGCAACTATACTTCAATAAAAAATAATAAAAAATTTAAAAATGAAATGAAAATAAATTAAAGTAAAATTTTAAAAAAGAAGAAGCAAAAATATAAGTTCTGCTACTTGGAAGTGTCAAGGGGAAGGAAAATTGTGAAACAGAGATAGTGTCAATGTCATGGGTCAACGGACACATCAATCAAGCATAATAACTTTCAAACTAGAAAGAGTGGAATAAGAGATAGGAAAACACCAAAACAGAAAAAAAAAAAAAAAAGAAAATGCAAATAAATCCACAAATTATTTTTAAAGCAAGATTTAAATAAGATATTTGTTTAATATACAAGATTATGTCAAAATTAAATAATAAATAAAACTAATTATATTACATAAACCAGGAACAAACATGAAATTTTTAAAAGACCATTTACATGCTGAAATATTTAGAGATGAAATAATATAATATCTAAGATTTGTTTCAAAATAATATGGAAGAAAAAATACTAATAATAATATGGGATAAAAAAGTGTATGAAAGTGTGAATGAAATAAGATAGGCCATGTAATGATACTTGTTGAAGCTGGTTGATGAATAAACTGAGTCAATTACACTATTCTCTATGTATTTGCATGCTCAAACATTTTCACAATAAAAAAAGTTTTTTAAGATACTATTTACTGACAGATGTACTAGAAGAAAACATGAGTTAATTTCTTTATAACCTGGAATCAGGAAAACTTTCTTATTTGTCCATGTAAAACAGAAAAGTTTCATGGCAAAAAACAAAACCAAAAAAACACCATAAGTAAAGACAAAAACAAATATCGAACTGGAAAAAAAATCTGTAACATATCACAGACATAGGGAAAATTCCCTAACATACAAAGAGCTCCAAAAGTTGAGAAGACCAATAATTCAGTACAAAAACAGGTTAAAAATATATATTTATATATATATATATAAACAGGTAGCTCACAGAAATGAAAAGATGCTCAACTTTGTTCATAAAAAGAAAAGCAAATTAAAACTACACTGAAGATCTATAAGATCAGAGCTACCTACCAGATCAGAAAAAAAATCCAGATCATAATAGCATGATCTGCTAGCAAGTCTATGGGAAAACATGCAGTTTCCTATAATGGTGGTGGGAATGCAAAAATAGTGTCACTCCATGGAGACAAATTTAGCATTATTCAGCAAAATTTTATAAGAATATTTGATCCAGCAATGCTACTTCTAGGAGTCTATCTCAAAGATGCACTGGCAAAATGCAAATAATGTAGGTACTAAGCTATTCATTGTGGTGTTATTTCCAATAGCAAAAGACGAAATAATCCAAAGTCCATTACTGGGGACTGGTTGGGTAAACTATGGTACATCCACACAATGTGAGATAATGCATCCATAGAAATAAGTTGTAAAAAAAAAAATCTCTAAATGTTGATGTAGAATCATCTCCAGATATATATTGCTGAACAAGAAAAGCAACATGCAAAAAAATATTTATTGTTTATTGTAGTCTTTTTAAACTTTTATTGTTATTGTATGCTAACTATAACCATATTATTGTGCAAAAGAGGGGAAAATAAAATTTTTATGTAGCTATTTATATTTTTGAAAAGAAGCAATAAAAGGGCAAATTAGAAAAAAATTTTAAATGGTTACCTATGAGGGGGCAAGATGGAGGGGATGGGGTAGAAGTCAGACTTCAGTGAACATATCTTGTTCCAGAGTTTTGACTTTGGAACTATATAAATTTAAAAACAAAATTAAATCAAAAAGTAATCATTAGTGCTTCAAAATTGAAAACAGACTGAAAGAAATGAATCTAACTAAATATCAAATTGGTTGCATGATAACTCACAGAAAACTACTTCAATTGACTCCAAAACACTCTATCTTGAGTGTACCTCCCTAGTAGGATGTATTCTAAAAACAAAAAGAGTCACAGAGAAATCTTAATTTTCATTCAATACTATTATTGTTAGTCATAATGCTAGTATTGCCATTTTTTATTGAAGTACTGTATAGATGACTTACAATATTATATTATTTTCAGGTGTACAACATAGTGATTCAATTTTTTATAGATTATACACCATTTAAATTTATTACAAAATAATGGCTGTATATTTCCCTGTGCAGTACAATGTATCTTTGTTGCTTATTTATTATATACATAGTAGTTTGTGTCTCTTAATCCCCTACCCCTATCTCACCCTCCCTTCCCTCTCCCCACTGGAAACCACTAGTTTGTTCCCCAGATGTGTGAGTCTGTTCCAGTTTTGTTATATACATTCATTTGTTTACTTTTTTAGATTCCACATAAAAGTGATACCATACAGTATTTGGCTTTCTTTCTCTGACTTATTTCACTAAGCATAATACTCTCTAGGACCATCCACGTTGTTGCAAGTGGCAGAATTTCATTCTTTTCTATGGGTGAGTAGTATTCCATTGTATATATATAAACCACATCTTCTTTATCTGTTCATCTGTTGGTGGGCACTTGGGTTGCTTCCATATCTTGGCTAATGTAAATAATGCTGCTATGAACATTGGGATGTATGTATCTCTTCAAATTAGTGGGGTTTTTCCCAGATATATGCCCAGCAGTGGGATTGCTGGATCATATGGCAACTTTATTTTCAGTTTTTTTGAGGAACTTCCATACTATTTTCCATAGTGGCTCCAACAATTTACATTCCCACCAATTGTGTGCAAGGGTCTCCTTTTCTCCACATCCTCTCCAACATTTCTTATTTGTAGGCTTTATGATGATAGCCATTCTGATAGGTGTGAGATGATGTCTCATTGTTGTTTTGATTTGCATTTCTCTAATAATTAGTGATGTTGAGCATCTTTTCACGTGCCTGTTAGCCATCTGTATTTCTTCTTTGCAAAAGTGTCTGTTCACATCTTCTGCCCATTTTTTGATGTATTTTTTATATTGAGTTGCATAAGCTGTTTACATATTTTTGGATATTAACCCCTTGTCAGTGATATCATTTGCAAATATTTTCTCCCATTCCATAGGTTGTCTTTCCAGTTTTTCAATGGTTTCCTTTGCTGTGCAAAAGCTTTTAAGTTTAGCTAGGCCCCATTTTTTAATTTTTTTCTTTTATTTCTTTTGCCTTAGGAGACAGATCCAAGAAAATATTTCTATGATTTATGTCAAAGAATGTTCTGACTATGTTCTGCCTAGTTTTATGGTTTCAGGTCTTAACATTTAGGTCTTTAATCTACTTTGAAATTATTTTTGTATATGGTGTTAGAGAACGTTCTAATGTCGCTCCTTTACATGTAGCTGTCCAGTTTTCCCAGCACTACTTATTGAAGAGATTGCTTTTTCTCCATTGTGTATTCTCACCTCCTTTGTCATACATTAATTGACCTTAGGTGTGTGGGTTTATTTCTGTGTTCTTTGTTCTGTTCCATTGATTTGTCTGTCTGTTTTTGTGCCAGTACCTTGTTGTTTTGATTACTATAGCTTTGCAGTATTGTCTGAAGTCAGGGAGTGTGACTTTTTTCCCAAGATTGCTTTGGCAATTTGGGGTCTTTTGTGGTGCCATATAAATTTTAGGATTATTTGTTCCAGTTCTGTGAAAAATGTCATGGGTATTTTGATAGAAATAGCATTAAATCTGTAGATTGCTTTGGGTAGTATGGACACTAGCAGTGAAATTGAATTTGTAATTTAAAAAAAAAAAACCTCCCAGCAAACAAAAGCTCAGGACTGGACAGCTTCACAGGGGAATTCTACCAAATATATAAAGAAGAGCTAATACCTATTCTCAAACTATTCCAAAAAATTGAAGAAGATAGAACACTCCCAAATTCATTCTACGAGGCCACAATTACCCTGATACCAAAACCAAAGACACTACAAAAAAAAAGAAAATGACAAGCCTATATCTCCAATGAATATAGATACAAAAATCCACAACAAAATATTAGCAAATTGAATTCAACAGTGTATAAAAATGATCTCACACCATGATCAAGTGGGATTTATTCCACGGACACATGAATGTTTCAGTATTCACAAATCAATCAATGTGATAAACCACATTAACAAAAGAAAGGATAAAAATCACATGATCAGGCTTCCCTGGTGGCACAGTGATTGAGAATCTGCCTGCCGATGCAGGGGACACGGGTTCGAGCCCTGGTCTGGGAGGATCCCACGTGCCGCAGAGCGACTAGGCCCGTGAGCCACAATTGCTGAGCCTGTGCGTCTGGAGCCTGTGCTCCACAACAAGAGAGGCCGCGATGGTGACAGGCCTGCGCACCGCGATGAGGAGTGGCCCCCACTTGCCGCAACTAGAGAAAGCCCTCGCACAGAAGCGAAGACCCAACACAGCCATAAATAAATAAATAAATAAATAAAATTAAAAAAAAAAAAATCACATGATCATCTCAATAGATTCAGAAAAAGAATTTGACAAAAGTCAACATCCATTCATGATAAAAAAATACTCATCAAAGTTGGTATAAAAGGAACATATCTCAACATAATAAAGCCCCTTTATGGCAAACCCACAGATAACCTCATACTCAATGGTGAAAAGCTGAAAGCTTCTCCTCTAAAATCAGAAACAAAAGAAGGATGCCCATTCTCACCACTTTTATTTAATACAGTATTGGACATCCTAGCCACAGAAATCAGATAAGAAAAAGAAATAAAAGGCATCCAAATTGGAAGGAAAGAAGTAAATCTCATTATTTGCAAATGACCTGATAATATATATTGCTCTGAAAACTATAAAACACTGATGAAGAAATTTGAAAATCATACAAAGAAATGGAACAATATCCCAAGTTCTTGGATTGGAAGAATTAGTATTGTTATTTTGAAAGCATTAATATTATATTATAAGATAAAGCAAATAATTGTGCCCTTATGAACCAAGATTTTCTGGATAAGAGAAAAAGTATACAATCAAAGTTAAGTTAAAACTTCATAAACTGAAGTTTGAGTTGGAAAATCCTCATAAAATTTTTACTTTTACAAAATTTCACATATTTCCTAGTTCTGTCCACTTTAAAGTCCTGGAAGTGATGGTGACCCAACCTACGACTCAAAATTAAGACATCTAAACACCAGGTGCCAAAGAAGGAATAAAGGCTTTTTGGAGAAATTACTGCTTATAGCTCTGGGGTAGGAAATGTACAAGATAAGCTTAGGACATCTTTTTTTCCAGAAAGGAAGAAAGCTGTAAAAGACTAACGGAGTCATCTCAAAAGGACACAGGAACCAACTTGAAAGAGCTCCCGGGACAATTTGAACATTAAAAAGAATAATGACCCTAATAGTTGAAACATACCAAATATATAAAAATCCATAGTTCATAATGATATTGATAAAATCTCATGTCACCATTGAAAGTTGCTAAGACATCAACTAATTACTCTGAACATCAATTAATCCATTGAAAGTGTCAAGCATTTATTCTGCCTGTTCATACACATTGTATTTTCAGAGTAACCAAATGGTAAATAAAAGGAAAGCCTTCTTTACAGAAAAATTCCAGCTAATGAATACAGAAAGAAGGAAAGAATTAGATAACTACCATTTTGCACTGCTTAATGAAATAATAGGATGAGATAATAATCATCAACGAGCGCTGATTATTCTCTGTCGGTCCCTGATTCTCTGCCCTTCCCTGCACTGCCCTGTCACCCAGGAATCTGACCTCGATGAACTGCTTCAAACGAGTTCCCAGTTGGGTTCAGCCAATGGACAGCACCTGCTAGGGATGGAGAGTGGGAGGAGAGAGAGATGAGTGTCATTCTTCTCACTGCAGGCCAGACTGCATTTCTGACAATGGATGCTTTTCCCTTTGGCCACAGCTGTCTTCAGGTGGCCCATCTTCTACCCCTCAGCTCTTACCTGGTAACAACGTTCTCTCCCTTCACCACTTCAATCTTAGGGGCAGTAGCAGTCCTATAAGGTATATCTATAACCTGAATCCAATCCAATCTAGCCTCTAGATCTAACTCCCAGATGACAGGAAATATGAGTCATAGAGGAACAAGCAGCCAAATCCATACCACAGGGCCTTCCACAGGGCAAATATTTCAATACGTCAATTAAAAATGAAAGAAGAGGAGGATGCATGAGAATAAGAGATGTGAGGACAAACAACCAAATGCAACATGCAGAATATTTTTGAATCCTCATGCAAACAAACTAGCCATCTTGGAGACAATCAAGGAAATTTCACCGTGGACTTGGTATTACATAGTATAAAGGAACTACTAATTTTCTTAAGTATGACAATGACATGGTCCCTGTGCTTTTTTTTAAAAAAAAAAAAATCCACATTATCTAGACATGAATACTGAAGTATTTGTAAGTGAAATAACAAAATGTCTGGGGTTTTCTTTCAAATAATCCAGAAAAAAAGAGGAGAGGATAAATGGAACAAGATGAGCATGATTGATATTGTTGCATAATAAAAACTTAAAAATTACCATATTCAAGGGCAAGAAAAATATATAAAATTCCTAAAAACAATTGACAACATATGTAAAAAAAAAAAAACCTTGATGGAGGAAATTATAAAAATTTTAAAGACAATAAAAAGGCCTAAATAAATGGAATGGATAATAAATAAATGGGTAGGCAGTATCAATATAATAAAGAGATCAACTCTGCCCAAGTGTATCTAAAAAGTCAATGCAGGGGAGACCCTCAAGATGGCAAAGGAGTGATACGTGGAGATCACCTTCCTCCCCACAAATACATCAGAAGTACATCTACATGTGGAACAACTCCTACAGAACACTTACGGGATGCTAGCAGAAGACCTCAGACTTCCCAAAAGGCAAGAAACTCCCCACGTACCTGGGTAGGGCAAAAGAAAAAAGAAGAAAGAGACAAAAGAATAGGGATGGGACCTGTACCTCTGGGAGGGAGCTGTGAAGGAGGAAAAGTTTCCACACACTAGGAAACCCCTTCACTGGCAGAGACGGGGGGTGGGTGGGGGGGAAGCTTCAGAGCCACGGAGGAGAGTGCAGCAACAGGGGCGCAGAGGGAAAAGCGGAGAGATTCCTGCACAGAGGAGCGGTGCCGAGCAGCACTCACCAGCCCGAGAGGCTTGTCTGCTCACCCGCCGGGGCGGGCGGGGGCTGGGAGCTGAGGCTCGGGCTTCGGAGGTCAGACCCCAGGGAGAGAACTGGGGTTGGCGGCATGAACACAGCCTGAAGGGGACTAGTGTGCCACAGCTAGCTGGGAGGGAGTCCTGGAAAAAGTCTGCAGCTGCCTAAGAGGCAAGAGACCATTGATTCAGGGGAGAGGAGGGGATTCAGAGCACCGCGTAAACGAACTCCAGAGATGGGCACGAGCCGCGGCTATCAGCGCGGACCCCAGAGGCGGGCATGAGACTCTAAGGCTGCTGCTGCCACCACCAAGAAGCCTGTGTGCGAGCACAGGTCACTCTCCACACCGCCCCTCCCGGGAGCCGGTGCAGCCTGCCACTGCCAGGGACCCGTGATCCAGGGACAACTTCCCCGGGAGAACGCACGGCGCACCTCAGGCTGTTGCAACGTCACGCCAGCCTCTGCCGCCGCAGGCTTGCCCCGCATCCGTACCCCTCCCTCCCCCCGGCCTGAGTGAGCCAGAGCCCCCAAATCAGCTACTACTTTAACCCCGTCCTGTCTGAGCGGGAACAGATGCCCTCAGACGACCTACACGCAGAGGTGGGTCCAAATCCAAAGCTGAACCCCAGGAGCTGTGCGAACAAAGAAGAGAAAGGGAAATCTCTCCCAGCAGCCTCAGGAGCAGCGGATTAAATCTCCACAATCAACTTGATGTACCCTGCATCTGTGGAATACCTGAATAGACAACGGATCATCCCAAAATTGAGGCGGTGGACATTGGGAGCAATGATATATATATATTTTTTCTTTTTCTCTTTTTGTGACTGTGTATGTGTATGCTTCTTTGTGTGATTTTGTCTGTATAGGTTTGCTTTTACCATTTGTCCTAGGGTTCTGTCTGTCCGCTTTTTGTTCTTGTTTTTTTTAGTATAGTTTTTAGTGCTTGTTATCATTGGTGGATTTGTTTTTTGGTTTGGTTGCTCTCTTTGTTCTTCCTTTTTTTTTTTTATTACTTTTTTAAATAATTTTTATTTTTTAATTTAATTCTTTATTTTCTTTTCTTTTTTCTTTCTTTCTTTTTTTCTCCCTTTTCTTCTGAGCCTTGTTGCTGGCAGGGTCTTGGTGCTGCAGCCAGGTGTCAGGCCTGTGCCTCTGAAGTGGGACTGCTGTGTTCAGGACACTGGTCCACCAGAGACCTCCTGGCTCCACGTAATATTAAACAGAGAAAGCTCTCCCAGAGATCTCCATCTCAACACTAAGACCCAGCTCCGCTCAACGACCAACAAGCTACAGTGCTGGACACCCTATGCCAAACAACTAGCAAGACAGGAACACAACCTCACCCATTAGCAGAGAGGCTGCCTAAAATCATACTAAGTTCACAGACACCTCAAAACACACCAGCGGACGTGGTCCTGCCCACTAGAAAGACAAGATCCAGCCTCATCCTCCAGAACACGGGCACCAGTCCCCTCCACCAGGAAGCCTACACAACCCACTGAACCAACTTAGCCACTGGATGCAGACACCATAAACAACAGGGACTGCGAACCTGCAGCCTGCGGAAAGGAGACCCCAAACACAGTAAGTCAAGCAAAATGAGAGGACAGAGAAACACACAGCAGATGAAGGAGCAAGGTAAAAACCCACCAGACCAAACAAATGAAGAGGAAATAGGCAGTCTACCTGAAAAAGAATTCATAGTAATGATAGTGAATATGATACCAAATCTTGGACCTAGAATGGAGAAAATACAAGAAACATTTAACAAGGACCTAGAAGAACTAAAGAGCGAACAAACAATGATGAACAGCACAATAAATAAAATTAAAAATTCTCTAGAAGGAATCAATAGCAGAATAACTGAGGCATAAGAACTGGTAAGTGACCTGGAAAATAAAATAGTGGAAATAACTACTGCAGAGTAGAATAAAGAAAAAAGAATGAAAAGAATTGAGGACAGTCTCAGAGACCTCTGGGACAACATTAAATGCACCAACATTCGAATTAAAGAGGTCCCAGAGAAGAAGAGAAAAAGAAAGGGACTGAGAAAATATTTGAAGAGATTACAGTTGAAAACTTCCCTAATGGGAAAGGAAATAGTTAATCAAGTCCAGGAAGCACAGAGAGTCCCATACAGGGTAAATCCAAGGAGAAACATGCCAAGACACATATTAAACAAACTATCAAAAATTAAATACAAAAAAATTATTAAAAGCAGCAAGGGAAAAACAACAAATAACATACAAGGGAATCCCCATAAGATTAACAGCTAATCTTTCAGCAGAAACTCTGCAAGCCAGAAGGGAGTGACAGGACATATTTAAAGTGATGAAAGGGAAAAACCTGCAACCAAGATTACTCTACCAAGCAAGGATCTCATTCAGATTCGATGGAGAAATTAAAAACTTTACAGACAAGCAAAAGCTAAGAGAATTCAGCATCACCAAACCAGCTTTACAACAAATGCTAAAGAAACTTCTTTAGGCAGGAAAAGCAAGAAAAGGAAAGGACCTACAATAACAAACCCAAAACAATTAAGAAAACGGTAATAGGAAAAGACATATCAATAATTGCCTTAAATGTAAATGGATTAAATGCTCCCACCAAAAGACATAGACTGGCTGAATGGATATAAAAACAAGACCCATGTATATGCTGTCTACAAGAGACCCACTTCAGACCTAGGGACCCATAAAGACTGAAAGTGAGGGGATGGAAAAAGATATTCCATGCAAATGGAAATCAAAAGAAAGCTGGAGTAGCAATTCTCATATCAGACAAAATAGACTTTAAAATAAAGATTATTACAAGAGACAAAGAAGGACACTACATAATGATCAAGGGATCAATCCAAGAAGAAAATATAACAATTGTAAATATTTATGCACACAACATAGGAACACCTCAATACATAAGGAAAATGCTAACAGCCATAAAAGGGGAAATCGACAGTAACACAATAATAATAGGGGACTTTAACACCCCAATTTCACCAGTGGACAGATCAACCAAAATGAAAATAAACAAGGAAACACAAGCTTTAAATGACACATTAAATAAGATGGACTTAATTGATATTTATAAGACGTTCCATCCAAAAACAACAGAATACACTTTCTTCTCAAGCACTCATGGAACATTCTCCAGGATAGATCATATCTTGGGTCACAAATCAAGCCTTGGTAAATTTAAGAAAAGTGAAATCATATCAAATATCTTTTCTGACCACAATGCTATGAGACTAGATATCAATTACAGAAAAAAATCTGTAAAAAATACAAACACATGGAGGCTAAACAATACACTACTTAATAACCAAGATATCACTGAAGAAATCAAAGAGGAAATCAAAAAATACCTAGAAACAAATGACAATGTAAACACGATGACCCAAAACCTGTGGGATGCAGCAAAAGCAGTTCTAAAAGGAAACCTTATAGCAATACAATCCTACTTCAAGAAACAAGAAGAATCTCCAATAAACAACCTAACCTTACACCTAAAGCAATTAGAGAAAGAAGAACACAAAGAACCCCAAAGTTAGCAGGAGGAAAGAAATCATAAAGATCAGATCAGAAATAAATGAAAAAGAAATGAAGGAAACAACAGCAAAATCAATAAAACTAAAAGCTGCTTCTCTGACAAGATAAACAAAATTGATAAACCATCAGACAGTCTCATCAAGAAAAAAAGGGAGAAGACTGAAGTCAATAGAAATAGAAATGAAAAAGAAGTAACAACTGACACTGCAGAAACACAAAGAATCATGAGAGATTACTACAAGCAACTCTATGCCAATAAAATGGACAACCTGGAAGAAATGGACAAATTCTTAGAAAAGCACAGCCTTCCAAGATGGAACCAGGAAGAAATAGAAAATATAAAGAGACCAATCACAAGCACTGAAATTGAGACTGTGATTAAAAATCTTCCAACAAACAAAGGCCCAGGATCAGATGGCTTCACAGGCAAATTCTATCAAATTTAGAGAAGAGTTAACACCTATCCTTCTCAAACTCTTCCAAAATATAGCAGAGGGAGGAACACTCCCAAATTCATTCTACGAGGCCACCATCACCCTGGTAACAAAACCAGAAAAAAGATGTCACAAAGAAAGAAAACTACATGCCAATAACACTGATGAGCATAGATGCAAAGATTCTCAACGAAATACTAGCAAACAGAATCTAAGAACACATTAAAAGCATCATACACCATGATCAATTGGAGTTTATCCCAGGAATGCAAGGATTCTTCAATATATGCAAATCAATGTGATAAACCATATTAACAAACTGAAGAATAAAAACGATATGATCATCTCAATAGATGAAGAAAAAGCTTTTGACAAAATTCAACACCCATTTATGATAAAAAGCCTCCAGAAAGTAGGCATAGAGGGAACTTACCTCAACATAATAAAGGCCATATATGACAAACCCACAGCCAACATCGTCCTCAATGGTGAAAAACTGAGACCATTTCCACTAAGATAAGGAAATAGACAAGGTTGCCCACTCTCACCACTATTATTCAACATTGTTTTGGAGGTTTTAGTCACAGCAATCAGAAAAGAAAAAAAATAAAAGGAATTCAAATCGGAAAAGAAGAAGTAAAGCTGTCACTGTTTGCAGATGACATGATACTATACATAGAGAATCCTAAAGATGCTACCAGAAAACTGCTAGAGCTAATTAATGAATATGGTAAAGTTGCAGGATACAAAATTAATGCACAGAAATCTCTTGCATTCCTATACACTAATGATGAAAAATCTGAAAGTGAAATTAAGGAAACCCTGCCATTTACCACTGCAAAAAAAAGAATAAAATACCTAGGAATAAACCTACCTAAGGAGACAAAAGACCTGTATGCAGACATATAAGACACTGATGAAAGAAATTAAAGATGATACAAATAGATGGAGAGATATACCATGTTCTTGGATTGGAAGAATCAACATTGTGAAAATGACTATACTGCCCAAAGCAATCTACAGATTCAGTGCAATCCCTACCAAAGTAACAATGGCATTTTTCACAGAACTAGAACAAAAAAAATCACAATTTGTATGGAAACACAAGACCCCAAAGAGCCAAAGGAATCTTGAGAAAGAAAAATGGAGGTGGAGGAATCAGGCTCCCTGACTTCAGACTATACTACAAAGCCACAGTAATCAAGACAGTATGGTACTGGCACAAAAACAGAAATATAGATCAATGGAACAGGATAGAAAGCCCAGAGATAAACCCACGCACATGTGAGTCACCTTATTTTTGATAAAGGATGCAAGAATATACAGTGGAGAAAAGACAGTCTCTTCAGTAAGTGGTGCTGGGAAAACTGGACAGGTACATGTAAAAGAATGAAATTAGAACACTCTCTAACACTATACACAAAAATAAACTCAAAATGGATTAAAGACCTAAATGTAAGGCCAGACACTATCAAACTCTTAGAGGAAAACATAGGCAGAACACTCTATGACATAAATCACAGCAAAATCCTCTTTGACCCACCTCCTGGAGAAATGGAAATAAAAACAAAAATAAACAAATGGGACCTAATGAAACTTAAAAGCTTTTGCACAGCAAAGGAAACCATAAACAAAATGAAAAGACAACCCTCAGAAAGGGAGAAAATATTTGCAAATGAAGCAACTGACAAAGGATTAATCTCCAAAATTTACAAGCAGCTCATGCAGCTCAATATCAAAAAAACAAACAACCCAATCCAAAAATGGGCAGAAGACCTAAATAGACATTTCTCCAAACTTGATATACAGATTGCCAACAAACACTTGAAAGAATGCTCAACATCATTAATCATTAGAGAAATGCAAATCAAAACTACCATGAGATATCATCTCACACCAGTCAGAATGGCTATCATCAAAAAATCTACAAACAATAAGAGCTGGAGAGGGTGTGGAGAAAAGGGAACCCTCTTGCACTGTTGGTGGGAATGTAAATTGATACAGCCACTATAGAGAACATTATGGAGGTTCCTTAAAAAACTACAAATAGAACTACCATACGACCCAGCAATCCCACTACTGGGCATATATCCTGAGAAAACCATAATTCAAAAAGAGTTATGTACCACAATGTTCATTGCAGCACTATTTGCAATAGTCAGGACATGGAAGCAACCTAAGTGTCCATCGACAGATGAATGAGTAAAGAAAATGTGGCACATATATACAATGGAATATTACTCAGCCATAAAAAGAAACGAAATTGAGTTATTTGTAGTGAGGTGGATGGGCCTAGAGTCTGTCATACAGAGTGAAGTAAGTCAGAAAGGGAAAGGTAAATACCATATGCTAACACATATATATGGAATCTAAAAAAAAAAAAAAAAAAAAAAAAGGGTTCTGAAGAACCTAGGGGCAGGACAGGAATAAACACATAGATGTAGAGAATGGACTTGAGGACATGGGGAGGGGGAAGGGTAAGCTGGGAAGAAATGAGAGAGTGTCATGGACATATATACACTACCAAATGTAAAATAGATAGCTAGTGGGAAGCAGCCGCATAGCACAGGGAGATCAGCTCGGTGCTTTGTGACCACCTAGAGGGGTGGGATAGGGAGCGTGGGAGGGAGAGGCAAGAGGGAGGAGATATGGGCATATATTTATAGGTATAGCTGATTCACTTTGTTATACAGCAGAAACTAACACACCATTGTAAAGCAATTATACTCCAAGAAAGATGTTTAAAAAAAAAGTCAATGCAGTTCTAATCAATATCCAAACAGGTTTTCAAGGAACTTCATCTGCCAGTTAAAAAGTGTTTATGGAGGAGCCAAGGACCGTGAATAGTCACTCATGAAAAACAACAAGGTAAGGGAAACTGCCCTACTAGGAAACATGTATGTATTAAATCCATAGTAATTAATAGATTTTAGGCACAGAGATAGACATATAGACCAAATGAGCAGTTAGAGAGCCCAAATCAGACCCCAATATAAATGGTAACTTGATTTATGAGAGAGGTTGCACTGCATATCAAAGAGGAAATAATTAACTATAGTTATCCATAAAGGAAAACAAAATAAAATGAGATCAACACTTTTGCTATAGACAGAAAATCAATTCAAAGATGAATAAAAACTTAAAAGTAAAAAATAAGATGTTAAAGTTTTTGGATATGCCATCTAAGTGACCTTAAAGTTAGGTAGGATTTTTTTAATATACAAATCACAAATCATAAAGTTAAAAATGAATAAGTTTGACTCCATTAAAAGAAAGAATTTCTTTTCATCAGTTGGTACCATAAGGAGAATAAAAGTATAATCTACAAACTGGAAAGAGATAGTTGTATCATATATAACACAGAAAAGCGTCAGTATCCAGAATACATAAAGAATCCTTACTCATGACTAAAGAGTAAAAATGTTAATGTGAACAAAAGAAATCATATTAGTCAGAATAAGTTAGACTATGCTGGAACAACAAATAAACCTAAAAATCTCAGGGGATTAAACCCCGCAAAGACTTATTTCCTGCTCACAGATTGTCTGCTGAAGGCCAAGTGACTCTCCACGGCTGCTGTCCTTTATGCAGTGATTCAGTCATGCAAACGGTTTCCATCCTGCAGGTCCACCATCTCCATATGCACCCCTGTGATCACTGTCTCAGGAGAAGACAGCTCAAGAGTCATGCACCAGCTCGCAAATGCTCTGGTTCTTCTCATGGCCCATTGGCCAGAACTACTCATACAACCCCCACAAGAGGAAGGACGATGGGAAACTGGGGGGACTACATAGGGAATAGTGAGCAGAAATTCCTCCGGGATAGGCATAAAGAGATACTTCATAGAAGGGGGGACACAAATAGCCAAAGAAACAGATGAGGAAATGTTCCAATGTAACCAGGGAAGCCCATACTAGAATCCCTATCAGATACCATTTTACCTACATACACATTGGCAAAAATTCAAAAGTCTGACTACACCAAATGTTGTTGACAAGAGTGGGGAGCAACAAACCAACAAATCTCCTTTTGCTGATGGAAGAGCAAATCGGAACAGCCATTTTGGGAGACAATTTGGCCTCCTCTTGAAAAGTTGAACATGCACATAAACCATAACCCAGCAGTCCCATTTCTAAGTGGTCTTTAAAACTATCTGCTCATTGTAAAACCAGAGTTGTAAGCCATAGAGGCCCTGTCACAAACTGTGTGTGTATGTAAAATATGAGGTCACAACAGACAAAAACACTTCTGAAATTAAAATGTCGGTCCCTTAAAAAAATAAAAATTTTTAAAAATAAAAATAAAATAAAATAAAACTATTTGCTCTTCTATGGTCAAAAGAATTTTTTTTTTTGATTGAGTGCCTTCTTGCACAGTTTTAAGTTATCTAAAAAGTTTTCTCACCAATTTAAACAGTCCCAGAAGTTGTAGTTTCTGGCATATTAGAAATATTGAAATTTTTACATCCCTTGTAAATGTATCCAAAGATATCTAAAAACCATATTAACTTGATAAATCATCATAATTGCCATCTTCCGTTTAAAATACATGTACAAATTCTTCTTCAAAGTCAGAAATTTTACATTGTTCCTAATGTAATGTCTTATATGTTTGAACGTATTTTATTGATCACTCTACTATACTTCTCTGCAATAAGAATATACCTTTAATAAATTAAAATGTATTTATTTTCTTACTGTTTGGCCCCTGGAGTGCTTATGGCGCCATGGATCATGTGGCACCAAGAGACAGAAACAAATCAAGGTGCTATCAACAGGCAACTATACAAATATATTGAGGTTACTCACATAATAGATTCCTGTACAACACTGAAAAATTGGTAAGCTACTGCTACACATATCAACATGGATGAATTTCCGATACATAATTTTAGTGGAAAAATCAAATCACATAAAAAACACATAAAACAGACAAGATGAGACCACTTACAAAAAAAAAAAAAATACAAAGCTAAACAATATATCATTGATAAACTTCTTTGTAATAGAACTCTAACAGAAAGGCAAAGGAATGATAAACCAAAATCAGAACAGTGATTGCATTCCTTCCAGTGAGGAGGGTGAAGGGTGGATTTAGAATAGGTGAAATGGCATTTACAATGTCCCACTCCCGACATGGGATGTTTATTTTACTATTATATTTTTTATGCACAGAATATTTTTAAATGTTTTTAAAGAGGAGATTAGTGGCTACAAGGGTACTGACCGACCCGCTGTAGAGAGTCCTCATTATGACCCAGGTGATGTGCCTGGGGAATGTCCAGGAAGCCTGTCCTTTCTGCCTGAGCCCTCTATGTTGGGGTGCTGTCAGATCAGCTCTCTGCTAGAAAGCTCTCACATCTGCGGCTTAGAATTTATCTGGTAGGACTGAATGTTTTTCTCTAAGACTTCATCTCCAGCTTTGATTGACATCTCATTGGCTCTTTAAAGCCTTTGCTTGTCCACGCAGGAGATCTCCAGCATAGAGTATCATTTTCTTTTACACAAACAGATTCATTCATTCATTAATTCACTCATTCATTCATCAAATGTTTATTAACCTCCTAATCTGTGTCAGATCCTGTGAAGACCACAAAGCAGTCTTTGTTCTCTTGAAGCCTAAGGGAGTTTTAGTATAAGAAGTCAGGATCATTCAAAGGAAAGAACAGAAGAAGGGGGGAAAAGAGGGGAGGTGGAGAGGGAAGGAAGAAAGCTTTCTAAGAAAAGGAGATGAACAGATATGAATAGTAAGGATTTTACTTCTTTCTTGACAAAGTACATCCCCTTTGATACACTTGCTTCCATGTAGTCCCTCAGCTTTGCTGGGGTGTCAGCATTTTAGGACATTCCTGCTCTTCAGAGGATGTGAGAAAGGAAGCAAGAACTTAGTACCTGACACTTGACTCAGGTGTGTTTCTGTATGAGCACCTCTCACGTTTCTTGGGTTATGGGTTATTTTCAATGGTCTACTCTATTTCAAGTCTATTTCTTTAACCTGTCTTGAGCCACAGACTCCTAAGAAAGCCTATGGACCTCTTCTCAGAATAATGTTTCTAAAATGCATAAAATAAAAATACACAGGGTTGCAAAGAAACCAATTACACTGAAATGCAGTTCTATTTCTGGACCTCCCTGAGAGGAGAGGCTGGGATAATAAAATGGGGAAAACAAGAGCAGTCCTACTCCACCGAAGGTAACCAGAGACAGTATTGTGACTTAACTGAAGACAAATGTATTTGCCTTGCCCGACAGAGGAATAAACTAACTCAAGAAAACTTGACTTAAAACTGAAGTGGCTGATTGTCTATTTCCTAATAAAGCACTGTAATCAAAAATACTTAGTGTTGTACTTCAACAGTGCTTCATTTATCAAATGTTTCCAGAACATCCAATCCATTTCTTAATTTCTGTTTACTCATTCATCATCTCCCCCCCTACAACCCCTGCTTTATTCCAATCTTTGATCTAAGTCTTAGATGTTGACAAAGGATTTGGCTTATTTTGACTCACTGCACAGGAGTCTATCACCTCCCTATTAAAGAAGCAGATAGCACTAAAGGGGATCTAACATAAGCATTCTCTACGAGAACTGTAGCTGGGACATCAGGAGCCTTATAGATTGCTTGGTTGCATACCTCATCATTCGTGGTAATTCATCCACTGGGCTTGATTTCGGGGGCAATGCTTTTTGACATGCCAAATCCAACACCCATCACAACTCAGCATCTTTACAGAAAATATTGAACAGACATCTATATGCATCCACGCCATGAAATGTGGTCCCTGCACCATATCTTCATTTGAGAAACTCCCCAAGCACCCATTTAATGAAAGCCAAGGACTTAAATATCACCAGACCCAGGAGACAGAAATACCTTGCTATTTTCTCTTCTCAGTAATTGCCTTTTTTCTCAAAGAACTCAATCAGCTATATCTGCCATATAATATAGTTTCAGGAAAAAAAACTATTGTATTTCTTGCATTATGATGTCCTTTCTTATCATTGATATCCGTTTACATAAACATTAAAATGCATTATCCTTACCCTTCCAAATAGGACTCAATAATAGTCACCCTCTCTCGCTTTATCTCTCTCTCTCCTTCGCACACACACACACACACACACACACACACACACACCTTTACCCAGCATCTTCTCCCCCTTTACATCTAGAGTAGAGAGAGAGGAATAAAAAATTAAAAAATATTAGATATTGCCTTTTGACGTGACTGCTAACACAATAAAGCCGCGTCGTAAACTGAATCACCGGAGTCTGCTGTTCTTATTGCTCTCTTTGCTGGTATTGCTTCATGGATATTAGAACCCTTAGGGATATTGGAATATGAATAAAGATTTTTTTTTAAATCAGCTGGGGTTTTTTTTTCCTCTTGGTTCTGTTTCTAAAAATAATGCAGTTTGCAAAAAACAGAAGGTTTGGTTTATAACACAAACAAAATTGTTACATTCTGAATGGGTTGTAAGTACCTGATTCTTTGCCTTTTTACTCATCCCTGCAAAAAAAAAAAAAAAATCTGCAAATCCATTTGCTAACCAGCTGTACCTCTGTGCGAAATAGATAACAACCTGGAAGAGCCAGGGTTTGCTGTGAATCGGTGCTGATAGGCCTGAATCTCATAGCTTTTTTTAAATGCTAATGACAAGAAACATTTCCGAAGCCAAAATGCTCTTGTAGATCTGTCTTCCTCTATTATGACTGATATTTGCTTGTAAGTACATAGAACACTTGTTCCCTGTCCCTTATCTGCGGTGCTGCAGCATGCTGACCTACATACCATTCAGCACAATATGACACACAAACATCTTCTATATAATTTTTCATTTTCGACTTAAAAACAGTAGAGGCAAAATAGGATTGCTGCAAATCTAACAAAGAGATGGCGTTATTTCCAAATAAAAATGTGCATTTTTCCAAAGAATTTATTTGTCTAGCAGCATGAAGTTCATACATAGCAATGCGGGGGAAAGGGTGCTAAATTGTGATTAGGAAGGAAGGACTTAGGAAGGGAAACAAAACCCATCTTTTCAAACCCATCTTTTCCCCAAGCATAATTAAGCTAACTTCTTTCTCACCACAGTTAAAAGTTCAGCTTTTCTGAACCGTGTTTTTGCAGTGTCATGAAATGCGGCGGATAGAATAATCCTGAAAAACATATAGTAATAACAAAGGAAAAAGCGTAGAAAGTGACAGGGGGAGTTGTGGGAAGGGAAGAAAGCATCTATTCTCGCACCTGCCATTGTCAGGACACTCCAAACAGGGTTCTTTAGCTTTTTAATTTCTTGCCGCTATGGCTGCCATGTTGGAGATCCTCCCTACCCTTGAAATGATACTTGGGTTTCCAGCAAAACTGTTAATAGCTGCAGCTGAAACCTTAAGCTGGTGGTTATCTGATGACCCAGCCTCTCTAATGCTCTGCAAGACCATTGTAACTGCAAATACAGGTGTGCCACGGAAAAAGGAGAACTGTATTTCTAGGACAGTGGCACAAAAGAGGCCAGTAAAGGCGTCACCAAGGTTAAAGGGCAAAAAGGGTGAAAACCCCTCATTAACTGGGAACACAGCTGGAAATCTCCACTCACACCGCCTTCCCTTCGCCAAGAAGAGGTGGCTTACGAGTGCTCCTAGGTTTAATTTTTAATGATAAGCTGTCTTGGTTTTCCAAATTTGATGCATCTAAAACAATTGGAAAATCCCCAAGTACAATAAAAACAGCTTGGGTTGTGGCCGAAATGACCTCTTTCCTTGCACTTTAAGTAATTTGTTTCCTAATTATTTTGAGGGGACCCGAGTAAGAGGGCTGCAACAAATACTTTTGCCACTTGGTTGGATGTTGACAATAGGGTCTAAGTGCAATTCACCTCTCTGAAACCTTATTTCATGGTTCTCTAAAAGTAGAGCAACCTTTTGCAAAGGGTTAGCAGTTATTTGAATTTGACCAGCTAGAAGCCTCTTTTCCAAAAACACAAATCAAAGATGAAATACATTTTCACACTTTTTGCAATTTTGCAGTTATTCTGCTTCATTGTTTGCACCAGGCAAATTTATCCATCAGTTGCCAGACCCCTGCTTATTTATGAGCACTGTTAACCCAGCATTTTACAATTTCTGTGTGATACAGGGAGCAGAGCATTCTGGGTGAGAGTCTGGAGACTCAGGGTTTTCATCCTGGCTCTGCCACAAGCTAGCTGTGTGACTTTGAGCAAGTTGCTTGACCTCTCTGAACCTGTTTATCTGGAGCTTGGCCTAGTTAAATGATAAGAGCTCTTCTGGCTGTAAAATTCGACAACTGGCTCCCCGTATACCCTTTTCATTTGGGACCACTTATCTCACCACTGTTGGCTCATGTTACCTGCTAAATACCATAGAACAATTTTCTAAGTGCTTATTTCAGATGATACTGAAAGCTCTCGGAAAACCTTGTCTTTTGGCATCACCATAGATATGCTTATGTGATAACCAGCTCCCACTTTACTGTACATTGCTAATGGCAACATTATACTGCCACACCAGCTCCATAGGTCTAACTTATTAATGGTCTATGCTAATGCAATTTCCAGAAAGTATGTTGTTATTAAATTTTCTGGAATTTCAACACAGCAAAACAACATATAACTGCTTGATAAATTACTCTGAATAGATTTAGTAATTTGTGTAAGGGAGGCTCTCATTTATGTAAGACGCCTAAATCCATTTAAAGTTAATTTCTAATTTTCTTATATTTATGTCATTCAGAAATACACTGCTGGTCCAGAAGGAATCTTTCCAAAACCCAAGTGAACTATTAATTTTGTTTGGGTTAAAGCATAAAATGTTAACAGTGTACAGTATCCACAATTTGCCAGTTACCCTTCACAATTCCTTCCAAATACGGTTTACGGATTTTTTCTCACATGACTGAGATTTTGTATAGCATCTCTGTTTTTCATCTTAAATTCAAGGCAAAAGATAGATGGATTTATTAAACAAGAGTTCCTAGCAAATATCAAATTAACATAAAAAAATTCACAGATTAAGCAATCTGCCTTTTATAGTGCTTTCAATGATTTGGATGAAAATACAGTCCCAAATTCTTGGTCCCCTTCCTTAAGCTTCTATTTATAAAATACATCCAAATAAAGATTCTACTTCCTCATTGTCATTGCTATTTTTAAAAAATCACCGTGCTGTTGAATTCTGTCTGAGCTATGCTAGGCACTATAGGTAGTACCATTTATACAGGTATAACCGCTGCCCATAAAAGACAGGGAGATGACAGTAAGATAGATTCACACACACAGAACATGCAGATTAGGAACTATAAGCATAGAGTAGAATTCCTACAAGAAATGTAAAAAGTGTTGAATGTTAAATGCTGTGCTCTGGTAACATCTATGCCTTAGGCTTCAGCAGAAAGTTAATTATACACACGCACACTCACATACACTCACACACACACACACACACACGAATGCACATCAAGCATAGCAGTATAGGTCAATGACTTAAAAATGACTCAAACACAGATGGATATTTCTGCTAGGGGATAATTTCTTACAGAATTTTGGAAGTCCGGAAAGAAGTTGGAAAGCAAATGAGACAGCTGATTTTTACTTTGGTTTAACCAAATTCATTTATTTGTTTATTAAGTTATTGGGTTCTTACTATGTGCCAAACAGCATGTTTTGCTAAGTTCAATATAATTCTTGAGAGAAATAAAAAGCTCAAGAAAGAAATCACTTCGATCCCTAAAGCACTTTCATTGCAACATTTGCAAACCAAGTGAAATGGATAAGCTATTATATTGTTAATGAAATATCTTAAATCTGATTTTTAAAATCAAAGAACAATTAAAGAGGTACTACCTTAACTGTCCTTTTAATGTTACTACTTGAAATATTTCAAATTTTATCCCACGTGTCCTTTTGTAGTAAACAGAACATATGATCCATGGCATTTAACTTTGAAGATACAACTGATCTGGTAACTCAGATGATCCAAATCACTGTCAGGCTTAATCTTCAGCTGGGTGTCTGCTTCTGAGCAGAACTGGCCATTAGATTTAGTGGGAAGGTAACTAAGAAGGGTTATGTTCCCAGCAAGGTATGGCCAAATAAATGCTGAGGACATGACCATTAAAGTTGCATTTCAGCATCATTTCAATTTGGTGACCTTGGGTCTGGAGACAGCACACTAGATGACATGAGGAACCCTTCCCCACCCCTCCCACAGGTATACTGAGAAAGCTTCATCCTAGGGTTATCCCAGCTATAACTAGAGTGATCATACAGCCCATTTGCCCAGGACATCCCACTTTACTCCTGTTATCCCAGCATAATTATTAATAGCTTGCACTCCCACTTTCAAAAAGGCCCTGGCTAGGGATGATTAATTACTCAGGTCCTCTAATCATAATACAATCTTTGATACACACTCCGAACCCTGATCCATTAGAACAAATTCCAATCCAGCCCCAGCACTAGAAATGTGGCAGTCTGCAAGGTTACAGACACTTGCTGGAATTCATCATCCTCTTTCCCCATGCAATGGACATGTTCTTTAAAGAAACTGACTGAACAAGTCTGATTCATGGACCTGACTTATAGACACATGTCCTGTTGAACCATAACTTTCCTCTACTCACATCCCCCGAATTCACTAAGAATTCCTGGGATGAGCTGAGCTCTATTGGGTTTTGCACAAAGCCTGACTCTGTTACAGACTTCTTAAAAACAGAAGATGCATCTTATTCACCTTGGTGTCTCTCAATGCCTTTACCACTCAGCCTTATTTGTAAGAACCACTCCATAAACTTTTGTTGAAATGCCTGGAACATCCAGTCAAAACACCTGGATGGTTGGCCTCATTCTTTATTTTCTGGCTATTTATCATCATGTAGATCCAAAGAAATCCAGAAAACAGACAAATGCCAGGCCTGAGAATGTCTGCGGGGAGAAGTGCCCAGGTGCACATGGATGGAAATAACATCTACACTTAAACCTTTGCTTCCCTCCTAGTAACTTCTCAATCTATCTTCATGTTCTTTTCTAAGGCAACTAATTAGCCACTTTCTACAAACCAGATATTCTAGAGGTAGGAACCAGGTCTTCCCCAACAAACCCATCAACAAAACAGTTGTTTCCACCCAGAGCTCCTGGACAAATAAAGTCAGAGTTCAAGACAGAATCTTGCTAAAGAAATATAAATACTTGCTTTTCCCTTGTACAGCATCTCCAGAAGTCTTGACTGCATAGAGGGACCAGCCATAGTGAAGGCAGAATAAGGAGGAGATAATGGGAGATTGTAAATGAATTTTTTGCTCATTCTGAATTTAGAAAAAAGTTGAAGTCTGTCCACAAGTTATTAGTAAGAATTGCAGTATTTGAATCAACACTTATGGATTGTGCTGAAGCATTTTGCCCCCAGTTTTCACATTCCCAAATTTTTTTTTTAATTCTTTCTTTTTAATTTATTTATTTGTTTATTTATTTTTGGCTGCGTTGGGTCTTTGTTGCTGCAAGCGGGCTTTCTCTAGCTGCGGTGAGCGGGGGCTACTCTTCGTTGTGGTGTGCGGGCTTTTCATTGCAGTGGCTTCTCTTGTTGCAGAGCACGGGTTCTAGGTGCACGGGCTTCAGTAGTTGTGGCTGGCGGGCTCTAGAGCGCAGGCTCAGTAGTTGTGGCGCATAGGCTTAGTTGCTCCGCGGCATGTGGGATCTTCCCGGACCAGGGCTCGAACCCGTGTGCCCTGCGTTGGCAGGCGGATTCTTAACCACTGGGCCACCAGGGAAGCCCCCCACATTCCCAAATTTTAATTCATGATTTTTGAAATCACATCTTTAGCACACTTGTGATTTTTTTTTTCAGATCACCCAAGCAGACTAAATAAATGAGGTGACTGCGCCTAATGGCTTTTATGAACCTACCATATTGGGATGGAGTCAAAACTGTCATGTAATTTGGCGTCATCTTGTAAGAGAAAGAGTTTCTACAACATCCATCCATGTCTGAAAAACAACAAGAAAGCAAAGTGAATTTCAAGCTGGAAAGAAGGGATACAAAGCATTGGACCCTGGATACCAGACTCCACATTCACACAACGTGCTGTTTCGGAAGGTTTGAGGCTGGGAGCTTTCTCCTTTCATTGGCCAACATAAAAGTGGTTTCAGCAAGAAGTAGGGAACAAAGAAAGACTTTCATTTACAAAAGCAAGTCGAATGGCACAGCGTCTGTTAGGAGCTTTTATTTATGCCGCACCTGGCATTATTTTTAATAATAATGCGGCAGAACAGAATTGGCTGCGCCAAGGCTAACCAGGAAAGAGTGTGTCTCGGCATCCATCGCATAATCCCTTGTCATGCACGTTTGAACCCCAGGCTCCCGTCAGCAGTATCCATCCGGACTGGAGGAGTCCAGCTGAGAGGAGGTGGGCTCGCGTTCTTGGGGGGCGGCTGGTCTGCCTCTCAGCTTCACCAGGTAGAGGATTGTCACCAGGAGCTCTGGTCTGAGCCCACTACAGTTTGTGCCAGCTCCCAACTGCCGTTGGCAAAGCTCAGTGCTTCCCTGTCTCCAGGTAAAATGGTCTTTGAAACAGCCTTGCAAACAGAAGATGAACGAAGCTGAACTGAGGAAATCTTTTCATTCCTCCTGGTCAAGGCAAGATTTTGGACTTTTTAATTGTAAAATCTCTAACTTCATCTAAAAGCATTATCTTTCCTTTTTTTTTTTTTTTAACCAAAGAAAATATGAATCAGGTATGTGGTTATGTCTTGCTCTGCTAAGGAGAGCAAATTCAGTCGTTGAGTTAGCCTGGTTCAAGCCTAGAGGGAAACGCACAGCACTGGGATGGTGTTTCTTTGAACGGGCCACTTCATCTTTTCCTCCATCAAACTCTCCCATGGATACAAAAAGAATCTTGGCCCAGATAATCTCAAATTTCCATTCCGACTGTAACACGAGTCCATGGTGCTCTAAGAGGAAACTGACATTACTATCACGCCCATTTTAGTTGGTTGTGAACATTTTATTTCGACACATTTAAATGCTGATCATTAAGGAAAAGAAAGTTTTGAGCTATGAAAACTTCAGATCCTGACCATCAGCCCCAGTAAATTTGCAGATCGAATATTATCTTCTGCTTTGGTCAAACAGATGCAGATAGAGAGCTAACCAGTTATTCAGATGGAGTCTGACAAACACATCTGGTGGCAAGTTATGTGCCTAATTTGCTCTTAAAGGAGATGCTGCATTTAATTTACACGTAGAACTCAAACCAGGGGTTGGGATTAACCTCGAGGCAACTTTAGATTACAAAGAAAAATAGTAATAATCTTTTGGAACATATGAAATCTTAAGTTAGAATCACTTCTGGTTAAATATGCCATTACCCCCAAAGAGTCCAGAATTTAGCCAGGACTCTGGAGACTACAAATATTAAAACTACAGCTTTTTTCCTTGTGATTTTCAAACTTTGAAAATCCAGTGTAATCTCCCATGCCCACAAGCCTGTAATTTAGAAAATTCCAATTATAAATTTGCTCCTCTGCCCTAAAATTCCTGCCCACCCTCCATCTCATCGTGGAATGACTGCAGATTTGCCTGGCTTTCTGACGGGAGCAACCCCGACCATGTCAGCCAGAAGCAAATCTGACTTTAACACATGCCCCTGAACTGCCAGAGTGCCTATAAAAGCTCGTTGCAGAGGGCAGTGAAGGAAACAGTGCCCAGTTCCAAAAATCCTTCTCTACCCTCAAAGGGGCAACTTGCAGAAGTGCTCACGTCCACTCTGGGGTCGTGCCTTCACTGGCTCCCTCGACTATAAGTAGACGTTCCCTCCCACCGCAGTTCAGGCATTTCCTGGGCAGGTAGGCCACCATCTGAGCTTGTCCAAGCGTTTCAATGTCACTGGAGCTGTGAGCTCCATTCCGAGTTTCCCTGCACCACACACTTAGTTGAAGCGAGGAGGGGGTGGGACAGAAAAGATGTACACAGATGTACAGAGTTGGCGTTTATGTCCTGTAGGGATACCCTTGAAACTTGTTAAAAAAGGTCCATCAAGACATCTGGTCAGCTGCCCTAATCCATATTGGGGTTTTTAGGCTACTGTTATGCCCCAATATGCTTTGAACATTGCCAATCTGCTTTCTCCACAGAAGCAGCAGTGCGTCCCCTTTGGTTTCTCAGCTCGTCCCCAGCCCTGGTGTTTATAGCGTCACGTACCGAGCACAATGAAAAAGCACATACTGTAGCGCGTGTGTCTGGCTAATGAAACGGGTCAGACGAACCTTGTGCAATCAGGGACGGGGGCCGATTGGCTTAGGCCGGGTCCATCTTGCAGACTGCAAAAGAGTCAGCTGTCGCCAGGGCCATGCGGCAGATGGACAGTTTGCATCCGATTTCCAGGCCAGCGCCAAACCCTTTAGAAGCTTTGGCAGCCAAGCGCCATCAGGCAGCAGCTTTGATGTCCTGCAGATGGCTGTGGTGGCCACCGAAACTCTGCATCCCGACAGGCCCAGGGCTTACTTTCAGGCAGCATTCACTCTGGCTGGGGTCCGCGGTCAGCCAGAGCCGTGGGTCACTGGGCTGCGGTGCACTTGACACCAGCCAAGACCTTCCAGCAGCTTCCACTTCCACATGGATAGCAGCTTAAAAATGTTATTTTTTTAAAGTCTTTATTGAATTTATTACAATATTGCTTCTGTTTTATGTTTTGGCTTCCTGGCCACAAGGCATGTGGGATACCAGCTCCCAGACCAGGGATCAAACTGGCACCCCCAGCATTGGAAGGTAAAGTCTCAACCACTGGACCTCCAGGGAAGTCCCTGTTACTTTTTTAAAAAGAGTAATACACACACACACACACACACACACACATATACACTCCTGCTCTGATTCTTCCCATTTCAGATTTCCTGACATAAACATGCCTCTTCACCTCTTCCCAGGTCACTATCCAACCCCTAGACACAGTGGCCTTTCTTCTTCCCTGGTAACTGAGAGGCTTCTCAGGTATTTAGCAAAACCGTCCACCCATGTCCACTTCTGTAGAGATGACACAGGCTCCTGGAGTTTCCTTTAAAACAAAACAATACAAACAAACATTTACAAAACAGAAACAGACTCACAGACATAGAAAACAAACTTATGGTTAACAAAAGGGGAAGGGGGGGATAAATTAGGAGTTTGGGATTAACAGACACACACTACCTTATATAAAATAGATAACCAACAGGGACCTACTGTATAGCACGGGGAACTATATTCAATATCTTGTAATACCCTATAATGGAAAACAATCTGCAAAAGAATAGATAGATAGATAGATAGATGTATAGCTGAATCACTTTGCTGTACACCTGAAACTAACACAACATGGTAAATCAACTATACTTCAACAAAAAAAAATCAGAAAAAAGAAAGGCAGGGAGAGAGCGAGAAAAAACTGAAGTATGGGCTCCTTCCTCCTTCCTCCAGATTTCCTGGTAAATAGTGCATGTTTTCTCCTTCCCAGGTCACAAGTTTAGCCCCCGGACAATCTCAGACTCCGTCTTCCCCTGGCATTGCCACCCAAAGTGGCAGCAATTGCAAACTGGGAGGTTTTGAATTTGGTGTCCATTTTAAGACACCCCCCCCCTTCCCCCTCCCTGAGCTCTGCTTCATCTGGGTCTGACTTGCCCTAAGCCCCAAAGCATAGTCTTCGTGGCGGTCAGTCTCATCTTGTGCTCTGAATAGCCCAGAGTAATCTGTCGAAAAGCTGAGACTGGAGGTCTTCCAAAAAGAGCCCTTGCGCATTCGGTAGGAGCAGTAAATTCTGACTGGCGCTGTTAGAAAGAAACCATGTCACTGCACCAAAGAAGCAAGTGTGGGCTTCTCCCACCCCCAAGATCAACCTGGAAATTTCCTACTTCCCTCCACACCCCCTTGATGAGCGGGCCAGAGAAGAAGTTTAGAGCAAGTGGCTGACAAAAATGAAAAACAAACTCAGTGAAAATAAATTCAATCATGTGTGATTTCCAGCCACTCAAAAGTAACAGAAATATTTGGTAAAAATATATAGATATAAATTGCCAATTAATGCAAACTGATTAAAGCCAGTAAATAGAAAAAAATAAAAAGTTAATTAGAGCTTTTTGAATCTTTGTTATATATACATCTTTTGCAGGTGCTACAAAAGTGAAAAATAACCATTATAATTACTAGGATTCAAAGATTCATATTTTTCCCATGAATTTATTTAGGATTATCAGTTTCCTTGTAGTTATACAAAAGGCCTGTCAAGGTGTATCCCACGTGTTTAGCTTGTGTGTTCCAAAAACAAGCCAAAATGCTATTGTATTTCACCCAGTACAGGGAAGCTACTCTGAGAAAAAAAAAAAAAAATAGGCCAAGTTTTACCTGGATCTCTATCTTGGTTAAATTATCTTACATATGTTTTAATTTTTTTTCTTGTTCTTTCTGTCTTTATCTCTCTCTCTCTTTGTTAAAGTACATCTGTGTTTGTTGACTGCCCCAGATTATAGCTAGCTAAGTGAGGAGTGCATGTCCTAGCACCTGGTATAGTATATGTAGCTTAACAATACATATCATTGCATTATTTACAGCTCGTTTTATGGTATTCAATAGTAAACTGCAAATTAACCCTTCAAGAACCAGTTGGAGGAAACACTCCATTCAGCATGAGATACCCAATGAAGCTTTTTTTTTCCCCTGGCAGAATACAGTACATCTACGACTGTATTCATAAACAGGGAAGTGTGTTCATTACGGGAGGGATGCCCACCAGAGCCAGCTAATTCCTCTCCCAGGAAATCTGTTTCATAATGATATTCCTTACTACACCACACTTGTACTTATGCTGATAACACAGGTTATAAAAGGGACTTAGGACTGCAGTCAATTAATGTACTGGCTCTTTAACCTCCTTTATTGGAGTACATTAGGCACCAAAGGGACTCGATGTTATGTTGCTGGCAACAAAAAGGCCCGAGCAATACCATTTCATGCCGTCTCAGCCCTGTCTTCAGTTCCCAGGAATACACATCATGATCTGACCTCATTAGGCTCTGATTCAGCTGCAGTCCGGTGCAAGGACACAGGGGGAAGGTTGGTGAGAGTGGGTGCCGAGAAAGCACCTTTCCCACGCCTGATTAAAGAAAGCTCCATCACCGAAGCCGGCGCCAGGGTCGTGATAGACTGTATCTCCTAGATCATCGAGCTCTGCTGACATTTTGTTCACGTTTGGAGGAACCGAAGCCCAGAGAGACAGGAACAACTAGCCTAAAGTCACCCAGTTTGTTAGCAGCAGAGCCAAAACTACAGCATTCAGAGTTCCTGGTTCCTAGAAGGGAGCTCCCACCCGATCCCCTGATGCTTTCTAAATACAAAAAGCAATCACTACTGAGCGATCATTAAAGACTGGACCCAGAGAAGAGAAAGGAATAGACATCTAAATAGAAATGAATTTTAAAAGACAGATACAGAGAGAGAGAGTGCGCAGGAATTTTAAATTGGACTGCAAGAGAAAAAACAAGAGTTCCAAAATAAGTCCTCTTTGTTAATAAGAAATTTGGTTTGGAGTTAGCAGATGTTAACTATTATGTACAGAATGGATGGGCAACAAGGTCCTACTGTATAGCACACGGAACTATATTCAGTATCTTGTGATAAAGCACAGTGGAAAGAATATAAAAAAGAATGTATATGTATGTATGGCTGAATCACTTTGCTGTGCAGCAGAAATTAACACACCATTGTAAATCAGCTATACTTCAATTTTTTAAGAAAAGAAATTTGGCTTCTCTTTTCTCCTCTAACAAGCATTAATGGGGAAATAAATGTATGTGCTAGACTGAACTCAAATGCATTCTTAATAACGTGGAGTTTTCTAAAAGAAGCCTATGATGTAATTTGAGATAAGAAAGAGTCCTTCGCTAAAATGCTACCCAAACACTACTGCTAACCTTTAAGGAACCCAACAGTGTCTTGTTCCTGAATTAATCAGTCTCAAGACTATCAGCAATTTAGCTACATTTTGTTGGTAATTAGTTTGATAAATTAAGATTTGCAATAGAAAACATGGCATCTTATTGCTCCCGAGGTTTTATGGTATTTTTCTAAAAACAGCAGCTTTCTTTGAAAACGTTCATTTCTACTGCAAGGAGACAAACAACAAAACCCAAAGTTTGCCGAGTCTGGCTCCAGACAACAACAGCCTGCCCCAGATCCGCTGGGCAAAATATCAGAGATTAGCCATTCATAATGCAAACTTCAATCATGTGGTTTAAAATAATACTCGAATCCTAGGACCGTGGGCAGTGGCTTCTAGATAGTGAGAAACTATCAGTTCAGTTCCTTCATGTTCTGCCTTATTTTCTATAATCATGAAACAAATGGGCTGGCAGAGAAATATGATGAAAAATGGTGAAACATGGAGAGATGTTTCCATGTTTATCCAAATGGCTCCCTGAGTATTAGGAGCGCAAAAATGGCAAATTAGAAGCTAAGCTATTTTTCATCAAAACTGTCCACAAACAAGATGATTTCTTGGGGCTAATTTCCATTCAGGGAATAGTGAAAGTTATTTTAAATGACCAAAGCCATTTCAGAAGGGTATGAGCATCTCAACACGGCCATAGGGTCAGAACCGCTCGATCTCAAAGACCCAAGATGCTCCAGGAGTGCCAGTGATACAATTCCCCCCCTTTCACAATGAATGGAAATGAGAAAGGTATCTGCCTCGGAAACATGCTAAAAATATAGCGATTACCCGATACAGATGTGGTGTTATAAACTCCTATTCCAAAGCATTCTGTTTCAGCCATGATTTCCACTGCAGAAAACTGTACTAATAGAAACATCCCGATTAATCTGAATTTGAGATATTTCATGCAATGTATATTACCTTTCTGCTGCCTGCAACCTTCTGCCAGGTTTTTTTTTTTTTTTCTTTTTAGGAGGTGCTTTGAGGGGACCATACCATGAGAACAATACACAGCTGCTGCTGTATAGAGATATCTAATTGTCAATATTGTGGAAATTCTACAGCTTATTACGTGCATTCAGTCTAATTCTGGGCAAATTGCCAGTCACTTCGGGGACAATCAAGTGAGCCCCATTACACGTGGTACAGCATCACAGCTTTAAGATACCCGGCTGTTTTGCCTCTGGCCAGAGAATGTTTGTACCAGTGCTACCGAGTGAAGGGGGGTAACTCCAAATAAAATAAAATTTGTATTTTTTTTCAAGTGGGCTGCATTTCAAGCCCAGATGTTAGTAATGAAAGATTCAATTTAAGGATTTAAATTACAAATAAATAAAGTATGAAACAGATGTGATTTTTAAGGAAGTTCAAATTATCCAGGAAGAAAAATATCTCTGTGCATGACAAAGTAATCGGGATTGTCTTGAAGGGTCTGTTGAAGACAATCTGCGGAGCACAATTCACCCTTAGGACAGGATTGGTTTCGGATGGGAAGGACTGGTGGAGCTTGTCATTAAACAAAAATTGTGTTTAATAAAACTTTATAACCGTGATTAATCCTACGAGGCCCTAAAGGAGTTTGCAGTTTCTGATAAACATATTTTCCTTGTTTGCAATGGTAATGATATTTTGAAGTGAATGGATTAAGAGCAAAAACTCTAAGGGTAGAAAAAGGAAGGTTTGGCAGGTTCCATCTAGGCAGAAATTGCAGGGACGTATAAGAAACAGGGGCCACCCATTAAGAGATCATCTTGGTGTGTGTGCAGCACGTGTGCACGTAGATGGGGGCAAATATCACCGAGAAACCAAGCTACCAAGCAGACAGTAATGGAGCACATGTTTATTTATACAGACGAGCTAATAAGACTTTTTTTCATTCTAAGCTGATCATTAAGTTTGCCTATCAAAAGGATGACAGTGATTTAAGGCACAGCGTCTCATATTTGGAGACTATTCCTTGAAAATGAAATCAGAAGGGACCATCCAGAGTTGCACTGTCCAGTACAGTAGCCACTGGTCATATGTGGTCATTTAAATTTAAATTCATTAAATTTAATTGAATTGAAAATTTTCAGGTTTCCATCACATTAGCCACATTTCAAGGACTTAAAAGCCACCACGTGGCTAGCAACCATCATCCTGGACAGTGCTGATAAAGAACACTGCCATCGCCGCGGAAAGTCCTATTGAATGGGGTTGTCCAAAAGCAAGGCAGGAAGGTTAAGTTTGGACGTCAAGGGGGAGAGAGTCTGACACTCAGCTCTCTTCATTCTAGCCACAGGACCTGGTGCCATTTGGTTCTCCCTCATCTTAGTATCCTGAATCTCATGCACACCTGTGTGCGCAGACGCACACTGACAGCCGCTGACGCTCAAGCAAGGCTGACGAAAGTAACCATTATGGTAAGCTTCGGGAGACCCCACGGAAAAGCCACCCCACAAGCCCAGCTCTGCTGACCTGACCTCGCCTGCTGGTCAGTTATCTCCAACAGGTGACTGAGGACAAGATCATCCTTGCTGTACAGGCATAACATGCATGCTGTAGCACCAACAACCAAACCTCGGCTAATCAAAAGGCCACAAAAGTGAATAATTTTCTGTGGCACCTTGGATGTGGCGGAATGCAAACTGGTAAAACAATAGCCCTTTAACAGGAGAACCGATTCAGGAAAAAAAGCGTTAATTCCCTAACACAAAAGTTCTAACAGCTGATCGGGTCTGCGGTGGAAATCTTACCTCCTGGGCATCTCCCTGGTACCAGTTGGGCATCCTTGGAGCACCAGCTTGCACACAAACCCATCCTAGGAGAACCACACAGCTTCTCTGGGCACGGGGCACCGTCCCTCTGCCACGTGAACTTTTTCTGACTCCTTGGAACTGCCAACAGGCCTTCCGCTAGGATTCTGGCTGTGACAAAAGCACCACTGCCTCCCTGGCATGAGATGGAAAATGTAATTTGATGAAAACTCCAAAGTCAAAAGCTTTCAAAAGTCAAAACCCTTCAATCTGTGCCATACTCTTAAGAGAGCTTCACAGGGGCTCCATAACCCAAGAGCACTGTCAAAATTCGCATATTTTTCTCTGTATTAAAATAGATGCATTTCCGTCAGCTCCCACGTGGCCCTCCCCTCTTCCTCTGTTTATTGAAGGATTTTTGTTTCATAATGCCACACATAGTTCTCTCTCTAATATATTAAGGTAATGCAAATATTAAAAGCATCCTAGCTTATTGAGGACATTAGAGATGTTCTAGTCCAGAGGTCATAACTTGGGGTCCCCAGATTCAGAAACTGTCTACAGGAAACATATGAATCTTTCATTGCATGGAAAATTGCAAGTGTGCATTTTCTGAGAAGAGGTTTCAGAGCTTTTATCAAACTATCAAAGACCAAAGAAATGGTCAGCTCCAGCCCATTTTTAACAAGAAACTGAGGCTCAGAGAAATGAAGTAACCTTCTAGAAGTCACACTAGTTAGTTGGACTCAAGTCAGACTGCAAACTGTTCTCCAGAGTCATAATCAACCGCTATATTCACTATAACAGGCTACAGAGGGCATTTTTCTTCTTGCCTGTAGGTAATTCACTTGCCAAAGTTAATTCAAAATCCTTGGATCTTATTGTAAGTCAAGAAAGCAAAAAAGGAATCATATTTGACGATTTCACAGAAATGCTCAATTGAAGGAGTGTTATGTTCTGTGTTACTATGACCCAGGCTCTCAAATTTTTACCTACATTGAGGGAAATTTGGGAAATTCAATGTTGCTTCACAAAACTTAGCTTTTTGCCTTTCCTTAAATTTTAGAATTATTTTAGAAAGAAGACCCCACCACTGGTTATTCTCTAGAGGCATAATATTTGTTTCATTTTCAAAGACACTCCTTTACTGGATTGTGCTATACACCTTGGATTTGGGGTCAAGATAAACACATGGATAACCAGGAGATGCATGTGTGTTAACATTACTTGCTCGCCAGCAATTTTTAAGAGCTTGAAGAGAAAAAAAGAAAATTTGTTTTTGAATTAAAGCTTTTAAGACTCTTGGAGTATGTTTGTTTATTTCTTCCACAGCATGATGGTTAAAAGCCCAAACTCAAAGCAGATGGACTTGGACTTAATCTTGGCCGCACCCCTCACCATCACAGAAGCTCGGTGACCCTGGACAAATCGCTTAAACTCTCTGAACCACAGCTTTCTCATCTGTGCGATGAAAATAACCATAGGAGCCATCTCAAAGAATTGTGATGAGGATTATTATAAACCAATAAGCTCAGAGACTTTGCACCATGTACGGCACAGAGAAAGGGCTCAGTAAAGATGAGCTCATGATTACGATAAATTTCAGATGCCAAAGGTCAGCTATTTTAAGGTATATAAGGGACTTCCCTGGCGGTCCAGTGGTTAAGACTTTGCCTTCCAATGCAGAGGGTGTGGGTTCTATCCCTGGTCGGGGATCTAAGATCCCACATGCCTCGTGGCCAAAAAACCAAAGCATAAAACAGAAGCAATATTGTAACAAATTCAATAAAGACTTTAAAACTTGTCCACTTAAAAAAAATCTTAAAAAAAAAAATAAGGTACATAAGATCAACAAACCCATTGTAGCAGGTTGAATGATGGCCCCCGAAATGATGCATCGCATCCTAAGCCCAGGAACCTGTGCACGTAAACTGATTTGTAAAAAGGATCTTTGCAGATGTAATGAAGTTAAAGATCTTGAGAAGGTGATCATCCTGGATTATCCAGGTGGACTCCAAATACAATAAGTGTTCTTATGAGACACACAGAGAAGAGACAGATGGAGGGAGAAGAGGAAGCAGGTGAAGATGCAGGCAGAGATCAGAGCTACACAGCCCCGCTCCAAGGGTCTCCTGGGGCCACCGGGAGCTGGCCACACAAGGAAGGATTCTCCACTCGAGCATGGCTGACGGACACCTTGATTTCAGACTTCTGGTCTCTGAAACTGTAAAAGAACATATTTCTTTTGTTTTAAGCCAACACATTTGTGGTAATTTGTTACAGCAGCCTCAGGAGACCAATACACCCACTCTGCTTTAAGTGCAATTATATGTATTATTGATACACACATAGCCTGCCACAATGGAAAGCTGGGATGATTTTAAAGCGGGTCTCACACGTAATAAAATGTTTTATTTATACTTAACAAAACTGGCAAAAAGTTAACGAGGGACCTCATTCTTCTTGAGCCTTTCCCTGACTTCTAGGTCAAACCCAGGAATGACCCCAGCGACCACATTAAATGAGCAAGCCAAAGAAAGGGCAGCCCAGCAAAGGCGTGCACTGATTCAGTCCCACCAATGGAATTTTTCTTCTGCCTCTTTTGAGGGTTCAGAATAATCAAAGGAGAATGCTGCTCAGAAGGAAAAAAAAAATTAAAGCAATTTTATTTCATTCTATCGCAAGAAGGTTAAATAATAATCTCTTTAAGAACATGCCCGTAGGACTTGAGGACATGGGGAAGGGGAAGAATAAGCGGGGACAAAGTGAGAGAGTGGCATGGACATATATACGCTACCAAATGTAAAATAGATAGCTAGTGGGAAGCAGCCGCATAGCACAGGGAGATCAGCTCGGTGCTTTGTGACCACCTAGAGGGGTGGGATAGGGAGGGTGGGAGGGAGACGCAAGAGGGAGGAGATATGGGGATATATTTATAGGTATAGCTGATTCACTTTGTTATAAAGCAGAAACTAACACACTATTGAAAAGCAATTTTACACCAATAAAGATGTTAAAAAAAAAAAAGGAAGAGAAATCAGCAAAGCACAAAAAAAAAAAAAAAAAAAAAAAGAACATGCCCGTAAAATGGGATTGCCCAATCGGTACTCAGCAATGCCAGGTAATGTTTTTTCAGTGACGCTGGTCAAACCAGTTTGGTCACCTGCCTTAATGACCAACGTGGTCAAATGCATGACCCATCTGGTCGTGTCAGTGCTTGGCCCAGGGCGCCTCATGTCTCCTTGATGGGGTCTGTGCACCCATCCCCCAGCTTCTGAATTCTCCACTCCCAAGTTGCCCATTACAGCTGTAACTGCCTCAAGGACCACCCTTCCCAGACTGGGGCTGCCTCACCTCACACGCTGAAGCTGGATGTTCCTGGGAGTTTATAGCCGCCACTCCCCTTCCCCACCCATCCACCCAACAGACAAACGTCCGTCACTGGCCGCATGTCACAGAACATCTGGTGGTCTGTAGGAGATACTATCTTCTCTCTCTTTCCCATACCTCCTTCTTCCCCATGCTTATTCTTCTCGTATTACCACAGGAAGGAGGAAGAGAAAAGGGTTCTTTCCTAATGTGACTGCTCCGGAGGCCTGGCTGTCTTCTCTTTTGACCAAAAGCACTGTCACCTTACAAGAACGCCCCTCTAGACTGGGCTGTTCCTGGGGTAGGTGCCTGATCTACCTCACGTGAGGCACTTAGGGGTCTCCATCCGCCCCACTAAAGAGGGAATCCATCCCTACCAATCCATTCCCCCTCCTTTGGCGGTTCCTTGGAAAAAATGCAACTGTATACATGACTGACCCCTAGTGGGTGCTTTCTAATGCATGAGACTCTTTGCCCAGCACTGAAAATCCAGCAGTCCCTAATCTCATCCATCCTCCAAATTGCCTGTTCTACAGCCTACGGGCACGACAGTCCGTCTTCAGTATCTCTAGGGAACTGGAAACTCAAGGAGGCTTCTTCTGCCAGAACCATCACACCGTCTCTCCCCTGTGCTTTTCCCCCCACTCAGAGAGCCCAGGTCAGATCAGCAGGCCCACTGGCTCAGCAGACACCCAACCCAGGAACAAGATGCTAGTGCCCTTTCTCTCTCTCAGCTTCTGAAAAGAAGACCTGGTCAGTACTGCCCACAGGGGAGGACAGATGGCCAGCCTCCGCAGCAAAGTGTGGAGGTCAGCACGGACTCCAAAGCAAGGCCATCTGGGTTCCAGTCCTAGCTTCGTAATTTACTAGCTGGGTGTCCTGGTTATTTATCTATTTCCTATCATCAATAAATTCATTCTTTCAGCCTTCTCTATGATGTACCATGAATTGGGGCTAGCAGTCTACAAAGCACATCTCCAGACTCCCTTGCCGAGCAGCCTACCATTTTACAGATTGAAGAAAAGAGGAAGGGAACTCAACCTTCCTGCTCCGAACTCCAGTCTGCATCACTCCATCGGCAAAGGACAGCTATGGCTCAACCGCCTAATTCCTTTGGCATCAAGACTAATAGCAGCCATGCTAGCGGTCCCCATCCCACCTTCATGAGTTGAGCCCCAGCTGGCCTTGTTCTTTTGGCTGCCTGAATACCAATCAAGCCTCCGCACCTGCATTACTGGCGGTTGCCCCACTCCCACCAGCTCTCAGAGCACCAGTCAGCCATGCCTCCTGCAGAAGTCTGAACACCATGCCTTCAAAACTCCCTTCCAAGACTTAAACACTTGTCCTGCAGAAGCTCCTCCTCTAAGCTCCCAGCTTCTGGTAATGCATCCTCTTCCCCCTCCAGTAATGGCTGGGTCCTACCCCCAGAGATTCTTTTTTTTTTTTTTTTAATGGAATTGGAATGCCATTGGAATCTTTTTTTTTTTAATTTTTTTTTATTTATTTGTTTATTTATTTATGGCTGTGTTGGGCCTTCGTTTCTGTGCAACGGCTTTCTCCAGTTGTGGCAAGCGGGGGCCACTCTTCATCGTGGTGCGTGGGCCTCTCACTATCGCGGCCTCTCTTGTTGTGGAGCACAGGTTCCGGACACGCAGGCTCAGTAACTGTGGCTCACGGGCCTAGTTGCTCCGCGGCATGTGGGATCTTCCCAGACAAGGGCTCGAACCCGTGTTCCCTGCATTGGCAGGCAGATTCTTAACCACTGCGCCACCAGGGAAGCCCCAGAGAGTCTTAATTAATTGGTCTTGGGTAGGGTCTGGGATCGGGATTTGAAAACACACTATTATGCATCCAAGGTGGAGAACCACTGCAATAAGGCATTTTACAAATAATGAGAAAAGTTTTATGCAGATGCATCCACATCTTATCATACTAGTTCTCTAAGACGTCTGCAGAAATGTTGTTCACAGGTAAGGTGGAAGCAAGGAGAGCTGTGTAATTAATTCTTGAAGTCAGAAAGTAGTTATTGAAATTCCACATGCCCAGCGCTAAGTTGGGTATTACTCAGGACACCAGGAAGTGAAAGATGCAGTTCCCGATCATTAGATAACTTTAATTTAGTTAGAGAAGTCAAGATTAATACACTGAAAAAAAGTTAAGGAACTACACAGAGATGTAAGGAGGTAATTGGCCTGAAAACACAAAATTCAACAGAGATATTTTAGTTTAGTGTTAAAAACAATCCTTCTCTCTCCTTCATGCCTCACCGAAACAGGTGAACAACACACTTACCTCCCCTGACAGGTCTCAAATTAGACTGCGAATGCTCTACATCAGAACCATCAGTGTCCTTTTTAGTTGAAGATTCTCCTGGTCTGAAACAAGATGGCGGAGTAGAAGGACCTTGAGCTCACCTCCTCTCACAAACACACCAAAATCACAGCTAACTGCTGAACAGCCATCAGTAAAAAAAAGACTGCAAGTACCAAGAGTATCAAGCCCCACCCCATTGTCTCTGAGTCAGAGGGGCCTAGCAATCTGCATTTTAACTTTCCAAGTGATTTTTTAAGTCTCCAACTGATTCCCAAAGAGGAGGTTTCCAACTATACACAGAAAAAAAAAAAAAAAAAACCTGGATTAGGGATTACTCCCTTCCATTTTCTTTAGCTAGCAGTGCCCTGCACCTGGGATCCGCGGTCTGGCCTCTCACCCTACTGCCCCCTTTCCTCGCCTGAGCTCCTGACCTCTTTTTTTTTTTTTCCACATTTATTTTATTTTATTTTTTTTTTCACACACACACACTGTATTTTATTTTTACAAGAGATAAATAGACTGACACCAAGCATTGTACATGGATGACCACAACAAAAGCAACAATGATTGCAATTACCAAACATGAAACACACTCATACTATGTCATAATATTGACATTCAGTCCAGTAATCCTCCACTGTAACAGCTCCTTTACTTTGCAGTGAAAATTGATTTGTATATTCTTTGCCTCTGAGTCCTTGTGGGATTTTTTTTTTTTTAAATTCAGACAGAAAGTCACAAAAATTATACTCATCCTCATCAGTTCACTCAGTCCCATGTAATTAATTTTTTTTTTCATCTTGATCTTTTGTTAGCACTTTTATGAGTTCATCAGTTTTTCATTAGAGTTCTGAAAATGCTTATTCATTCAGTTCAGCAGTACAGTCAGTTACCAGAAACCTGTACTTGTCAGAGTCTTTTCCATGAATTTCTTGAAGATGAAACCCTTTTATAGGAACATATTTGCAAAATCATCAGAGTACACCCAGAACTGTCTGTAAATGACAAAAGACTTAAAAATGACCACAGTTAAAGATTTGATGAAAGTTCATAATAATGCAGTTGACAAGAAAATTAGTTATTTCTGAGATATACATTTTAAAGTAATAACTAGGATTATTACTTATAACATTATACCAGAACATATAAGATTTTTAGAAATTTCATGTAATGTCTGAAACATTTATATTAACATATTTCCATACATATTTCCATACAAATACAAATATAAGATTTTTAGAAATTTCATGTAATGTCTGAAACATTTATATTAACATATTTCCATACATATTTCCATACAAATACAAATATAAGATTTTTAGAAATTTCATGTAATGTCTGAAACATTTATATTAACATATTTCCATACAAATAACCCAATGAAAGTTTAGTATTAGTTGTTTTGTTTGTTTTTTTATACTGCAGGTTCTTATTAGGCATCAATTTTATACACATCAGTGTATACATGTCAATCCCAATCGCCCAATTCAGCACACCACCATCCCCACCTCACCGCAGTTTTCCCCCCTTGGTGTCCATATGTCCATTCTCTACATCTGTGTCTCAACTTCTGCCCTGCAAACTGGCTCATCTGTACCATTTTTCTAGGTTCCACATACATGCATTAATATACGATATTTGTTTTTCTCTTTCTGACTTACTTCACTCTGTATGACAGTCTCTAGATCCATCCACTTCTCAACAAATGACTCAATTTCGTTCCTTTTTACGGCTGAGTAATATTCCATTGTATATATGTACCACATCTTCTTTATCCATTCGTCTGCTGATGGGCATTTAGGTTGCTTCCATGACCTGGCTATTGTAAATAGTGCTGCAATGAACATTCGGGTGCATGTGTCTTTTTGAATTACGGTTTTCTCTGGGTATATGCCCAGTAGTGGAATTGCTGGGTCGTATGGTAATTCTATTTTTAGTTTTTTAAGGAACCTCCATATTGTTCTCCATAGTGGCTGTATCAATTTACATTCCCACCAACAGTGCAAGAGGGTTCCCTTTTCTCCACACCCTCTCCAGCATTTGTTGTTTGTATATTTTCTGATGATGCCCATTCTAACAGGAGTGAGGTGATACCTCATTGTAGTTTTGATTTGCATTTCTCTAATAATTAGTGATGTTGAGCATCTTTTCATGTGCTTCGTGGCCGTCTGTATGTCTTCTTTGGAGAAATGTCTATTTAGGTCTTTTGCCCATTTTTGGATTGGGGTGTTTGTTTCTTTGATATTGAGCTGAATGAGCTGTTTATATATTTTGGAGATTAATCCTTTGTCCGTTGATTCATTTGCAAATATTTCTCCCATTCTGAGGGTTGTCTTTTCGTCTTGTTTATGGTTTCCTTTGCTGTGCAAAAGCTTTGAAGTTTCATTAGGTCCCACTTGTTTATTTTTGTTTTTATTTCCATTACTCTAGGAGGTGGATCAAAAAAGATCTTGCTGTGATTTATGTCAAAGAGTGTTCTTCCTATGTTTTCCTCTAAGAGTTTTATAGTGTCCAGTCTTAGATTTAGGTCTCTAATCCATTTTGAGTTTATTTTTGTGTATGGTGTTAGGGAGTATTCTAATTTCATTCTTTTACATGTAGCTGTCCAGTTTTCCCAGCACCACTTATTGAAGAGACTGTCTTTTCTCCATTGTATATCTTTGCCTCCTTTGTCATAGATTAGTTGACCATAGGTGCGTGGGTTAATCTCTGGGCTTTCTATCTTGTTCCATTGATCTATGTTTCTGTTTTTGTGCCAGTACCATATTGTCTTGATTACTGTAGCTTTGTAGTATAGTCTGAAGTCAGGGAGTCTGATTCCTCCAGCTCCATTTTTTTGCCTCAAGACTGCTTTGGCTATTCGGGGTCTTTTGTGTCTCCATACAAATTTTAAGATGATTTGTTCTAGCTCCGTTAAAAATGCCATTGGTAATTTGATAGGGATTGCATTGAATCTGTAGATTGCTTTGGGTAGTATACTCATTTTCACAATGTTGATTCTTCCAATCCAAGAACATGGTATATCTCTCCATCTGTTGGTATCATCTTTAATTTCTTTCATCAGTGGCTTATAGTTTTCTGCATACAGGTCTTTTGTCTCCCTAGGTAGGTTTATTCCTAGGTATTTTATTCTTTTTGTTGCAATGGTAAATGGGAGTGTTTCCATAATTTCTCTTTCAGATTTTTCATCATTAAGTGTATAGGAATGCAAGAGATTTCTGTGCATTAATTTTGTATCCTGCAACTTTACCATATTCATTAATTAGCTCTAGCAGTTTTCTGGTGGCAGTTTTAGGATTCTCTATGTATAGTATCATGTCATCTGCAAACAGTGACAGTTTTACTTCTTCTTTTCTAATTTGTATTCCTTTTATTTCTTTTTCTTCTCTGATTGCCGTGGCTAGGACTTCCAGAACTATGTTGAATAATAGTGGTGAGAGTGGACATCCTTGTCTTGTTCCTGATCTTAGAGGAAATGCTTTCAGTTTTTCACCGTTGAGAATGATGTTTGCTGTGGGTTTGTCATATATGGCCTTTATTATGTTGAGGTAGGTTCCCTCTATGCCCACTTTCTGGAGAGTTTTTATCAGAAATGGGTGTTGAATTTTGTCAAAAGCTTTTTCTGCATCTATTGAGATGATCATATGGTTTTTATTCTTCAATTTGTTAATATGGTGTATCACATTGATTGATTTACGTATATTGAAGAATCGTTGCATCCCTGGGATAAATCCCACTTGATCGTGGTGTATGATCCTTTTAATGTGTTGTTGGATTCTGTTTGCTAGTATTTTGTTGAGGATTTTTGCATCTGTATTCATCAGTGATATTGGTCTGTAATTTTGTTTTTTTGTAGTGTCTTTGTCTGGTTTTGGTATCAGGGTGATGGTGGCCTCATAGAATGAGTTTGGAAGTGCTCCTTCCTCTGGAATTTTTTGTAAGAGTTTGAGAAGGATGGGTGTTAGCTCTTCTCTAAATGTTTGATAGAATTCACCTGTGAAGCCATCTGGTCCTGGACTTTTGTTTCTTGGAAGATTTTTAATGACAGTTTCAATTTCATTACTTGTGATTGGTCTGTTCATATTTTCTGTTTCTTCCTGATTCAGTCTTGGAAGGTTATAACTTTCTAAGAATTTGTCCATTTCTTCCAGGTTGTCCATTTTATTGGCATAAAGTTGCTTGTAGTAGTCTCTTAGGATGCTTTGTATTTCTGCGGTGTCTGTTGTAACTTTTCCTTTTTCATTTCTGATTTTATTGATTTGAGTCCTCTCCCTCTTTTTCTTGATGAGTCTGGCTAATGGCTTATCAATTTTGTTTATCTTCTCAAAGAACCAACTTTTAGTTTTATTGATCTTTGCTATTGTTTTCTTTGTTTCTATTTCATTTATTTCTGCTCTGATCTTTATGTTTTCTTTCCTTCTGCTAACTTTGGGTTTTGTTTGTTCTTCTTTCTCTAGTTTCTTTAGGTGTAAGGTTAGATTGTTTACTTGAGATTTTTCTTGTTTCTTTAGGTAGGCTTGTATAGCTATAAACTTCCCTCTTAGAACCACTTTTGCTGCATCCCATAGGTTTTGGGTCGTCGTGTTTTCATTGTCATTTGTCTCTAGGTATTTTTTAATTTCCTCTTTGATTTCTTCAGTGATCTCTTGGTTATTTAGTAACGTATTGTCTAGCCTCCATGTGTTTGTCTTTTTTACGTTTTTTTCCCTGTAATTCATTTCTAATCTCATCGCGTTGTGGTCAGAAAAGATGCTTGATATGATTTCAATTTTCTTAAATTTACTGAGGCTTGATTTGTGACCCAAGATGTGATCTATCCTGGATAATGTTCCGTGCGCACTTGAGAAGAACGTGTAATCTGCTGTTTTTGGATGGAATGTCCTATATATATCAATTAAATCTATCTGGTCTATTGTGTCATTTAAAGCTTCTGTTTCCTTATTTATTTTCATTTTGGATGATCTGTCCATTGGTGTAAGTGAAGTATTAAAGTCCCCCACTATTATTGTGTTACTGTCGATTTCCTCTTTTATAGCTGTTAGCAGTTGCCTTATGTATTGAGGTGCTCCTATGTTGGGTGCATATATATTTATAATTGTTATATCTTCTTCTTGGATTGATCCCTGGATCATTATGTAGTGTCCTTCCTTGTCTCTTGTAACATTCTTTATTTTAAAGTCTATTTTATCTGATATGAGTATAGCTACTCCAGCTTTCTTTTGATTTCCATTTGCATGGAATATCTTTTTCCATCCCCTCACTTTCAGTCTGTATGTGTCCCTAGGTCTAAAGTGGGTCTCTTGTAGACAGCATATATATGGGTCTTGTTTTTGTATCCATTCAGCCAGTCTATGTCTTTTGGTTGGGGCATTTAATCCATTCACGTTTAAGGTAATTATCGATATGTATGTTCCTATGACCATTTTCTTAATTGTTTTGGGTTTGTTTTTGTAGGTCCTTTTCTTCTCTTGTGTTTCCCACTTAGAGAAGTTCCTTTAGCATTTGTTGTAGAGCTGGTTTGATGGTGCTGAATTCTCTTAGCTTTTGCTTGTCTGTAATGCTTTTGATTTCTCCATCAAATCTAAATGAGATCCTTGCTGGGTAGAGTAATCTTGGTTGTAGGTTCTTCCCTTTCATCACTTTAAGTATATCATGCCACTCCCTTCTGGCTTGTAGAGTTTCTGCTGAGAAATCAGCTGTTAACCTTATGGGAGTTCCCTTGTATGTTATTTGTCGTTTTTCCCTTGCTGCTTTCAATACTTTTTCTTTGTCTTTAATTTTTGCCACTTTGATTACTATGTGTCTCGGCGTGTTTCTCCTTGGGTTTATTCTGTATGGGACTCTCTGCGCTTCCTGGACTTGGGTGGCTACTTCCTTTCCCATGTTAGGGAAGTTTTCGACTATAATCTCTTCAAATATTTTCTCTGGTCCTTTCTCTCTCTCTTCTCCTTCTGGGACCCCTATAATGCGAATGTTGTTGCGTTTAATGTTGTCCCAGAGGTCTCTTAGGCTGTCTTCATTTCTTTTCATTCTTTTTTCTTTAGTCTGTTCCGCAGCAGTGAATTCCACCATTCTGTCTTCCAGGTCACTTATCCGTTCTTCTGCCTCAGTTATTCTGCTATTGATTCCTTCTAGTGTAGTTTTCATTTCAGTTATTGTATTGGTCATCTCTGTTTGTTTGTTCTTTAATTCTTCTAGGTCTTTGTTAATCATTTCTTGCATCTTCTCAATCTTTGCCTCCATTCTTATTCCGAGGTCCTGGATCATCTTCACTATCATTATTCTGAATTCTTTTTCTGGAAGGTTGCCTATCTCCACTTCATTTAGTTGTTTTTCTGGGGTTTTTTCTTGTTCCTTCATCTGGTACATAGCCCTCTGCCTTTTCATCTTCTCTATCTTTCTGTAACTGTGGTTTTTGGTCCACAGGCTGCAGGATTGTAGTTTTTCTTGCTTCTGTTGTCTGCCCTCTGGTGGTTGAGGCTATCTGAGAGGCTTGATGGGAGGCTCTGGTGGTGGGTAGAGCTGACTGTTGCTGTGGCGGTCAGAGCTCAGGAAAACCTTAATCCACTTGACTGTTGATGGGTGGGGCTGGGTTCCCTCCCTGTTGGCTGTTTTTCCTGAGGCAACCCAACACTGGAGCCTACCCGTGCTCTTTGGTGGGGTTAATGGCAGACTCTGGGAGGGCTCACGCCAAGGAGAACTTCCCAGAACCTCTGCTGCCAGTGTCCTTATCCCCACGGTGAAACAGAGCCACCACTCGCCTCTGCAGGAGACCCCCCAACACCAGCAGGTAGGTCTGGTTCAGTCTCCCCCAGGGTCACTGCTCCTTCCCCTGGTTCCCGATGCACACATTACTTTGTGTGTGCCCTCCAAGAGTGGGGTCTCTGTTTCCCCCAGTCCTGTCAAAGTCCTGCAATCAATTCCCACTAGGCTTCAAAGTCTGATTCTCCAGGGATTCCTCCTCCCGTAGCCAGACCCCCAGGTTGGGAAGCCTGACGTGGGGCTCAGAACCTTCACTCCAGTGGGTGGGCTTCTGTGGTATAAGTGCTCGCCAGTCTGTGAGCCACCCACCCAGCAGTTATGGGATTTGATTTTACTCTGATTGCGCCCCTCCTACTGTCTCACTGTGGCTTCTCCTCTGTCCTTGGACGTGGGGTATCCTCCTTGGTGAAGTCCAGGGTCTTCCTGTCAATGATTGTCCAGCAGCCAGTTGCGATTCTGGTGCTCTCGCAAGAGGGAGTGAAAGCACGTCCTTCTACTCCTCCATCTTGGTTAATCCTCGCTCCTGACCTCTTTGTCACAAATTGTCTTCAGTACCAAACAGCTCCTTCAAGACTTGACCAAGAGCTCTGCACCATTCCCAGCTCTAATCCCTACCCTCACATCATTATTGCTGACCTTGGATTCTACAGAGCCCGCCAGCTCCCAGGGCCTTCTCCAATGCCTCTTACCTGTCTACCACAGCCTTGTCTCCTTGCTCTTAATCTTGCCTCTGAAGCTCACAGCAAGTCTCCCTCAGGCCAGATGGGCTAACACATCTGAGCTGCCCTTCCTGGTAAGTGGGGCTTACTCTGTACCTTGCAGTTTAGCACAGAGTGATGTTGACTGGCCGTCATGGCCACCAAAACTCAGAGCCTCAGACTCATCAATTGAGAGTTTTGAGCTAACATGCTAAAGGCAGGAAAGTATATTCAATTATAGAAATTACCAAATTATGCCTTCCACCCTCTTGGGGAGGAAAACAGAAAGAGCTAACGGGCTTTGTGCTGTTCTGAATAATAATACTGCATGTGTGTGACAGTTTCTGTTACACCAAACCTCTCATGTGTCTTACCTCTGTTGATCCCTTCAACAAATTTGTAAGGGAGGCCGTGCTGTTGCTTTCATGCCCATTTTGTGATTGAGAAAACTGAGGCCCTATGTCTAGCTTCGGAAGACTTATGACCCTCCAGAAGGCTCTTTGGTCATCGGAGTCCAGATAGCCCTACCGAAGGGGTAAGGACATCAACATGTGCCAGGCATTTTACACACAGGGGCTTTCTCCTCTCTTCCTGGCTCATTCTCACCAGCTCCACTGGCTTCCTTGCTACTCCTCCAACACACCAGGTACCTCCTGTCTCAGGACCGTTAACCCTTGCTGGTCTCTGCCTGGGATAAGTCTCCTCCAGCTGCCTATATAACTGATTCCCTTCCTTCCTTGCAGCCTTTAGTCAAATATTCCTTTCTCTGGGAGGCCTTCCCTCACCAACCTACTTAAAATCCCAACTCCCCAACACCAATGCCAGCCCCTTCCCTGCTGTTTCTTTTTTCACCATTTGACACAGTATTTCTGTTCATTATTGTCTGTCTCCCCCACAATAGCATCTAAGCTCCACCAGGGAGGATTCGTATCTGCTGTGCTCACCACACAGAGTAGGCGGTCAATAAATACTTGTTGAATGAATACATTGTATCATCCAAACCTTCAGCACCCCTGCAGGATGAGTATTGTTAGTTCCACTTTATGAGGAAACTAAGACAAAGAGAGTTTAAGTGACCTGCACTCAATCTAGAGTTGCCACATTTAGCAAATAAAAATCTAGGATACGCAATTAACTTTGAATATCAGAAAACAAACAAACAGGAACTTCCCTGGTGGCGCAGTGGTTGAGAATCTGCCTGCCAATGCAGGGGACACGGGTTCGTGCCCTGGTCTGGGAAGATCCCACATGCCGCGGAGCAACTAGGCCCGTGAGCCACAGCTACTGAGCCTGCGCGTCTGGAGCCTGTGCTCCGCAGCAAGAGAGGCCGCGATAGTGAGAGTCCCGCGCACCGCGATGAAGAGTGGCCCCCGCTCGCCGCCAACTAGAGAAAGCCCTCGCACAGAAACGAAGACCCAACACAGCCATAAATAAATAAATAAATAAATAAAAATTTAAACAGTTAAAAACAAACAAACAAAAAATTTAAGTAAGTATATCTCATACTTGGGACATAACTTAGAAAAATCTGAAATTTTATCTGAAATTCAAATTTAACTTCACATGCTGTATTTTATCTGATGGCCCTATTTAAATCACATTATAAGCAAGAGATAGAGCTGGGAATCTAACCTATGTTTCTTTGCCCCCAAAGACATTCCCAAAGCCCAAAGTGTCTCATTCTGAAAAAAGAGGTCAAAGACGAACCTATCCATCCCCACACAAACCACAGACGAAGAAACCACCTTGTCAGGCCTTGCCAAGTTTCAGTCGAGTCTCTGATACTCTTGTACCTACTCATCAAAGGGAAAAAAGCCCACTTCATTCTCCTGGGCTGTCAGTCTTATAGCTTTCATAAGCATTAAATTAATTTAAAAACCTAGACCCTCTCAGTGGAATTACAGTCCTCTAAGTCAGTTGCCTGTTACTTATTCTGTATTAATAACCCCATTCTATGACTGGCCATTGGATATAGGGGAGTTGATCTCATAAAATTTTAAAGTAAACCTGTTTCATTCCCATGAGGGTCCAGTGTGACAGAGCATATTACAGAAGATTGACAAGAAAATATTTGGGTAGCCAGGACATTCTCTGGAGCAGCATAAGATATTTAAATGATTTGTTGGAAGTGAGGTGATACTCTGAGAAAAGAACGGGGGCTGACATAAAGAAACTTCTTCTGTGCATAAGTGATCCCTCAACCAATCATGTAGGGAAACTAACCAAATCTAATGCTGTTTAGCTTCATCATCTCTCATTTAGATTTTCATTAGCAAATATCTTTCCTCACCATTACCAGATATTATCATTTCCTAAGTATGAAGCTTATTATATATGTGAGGAACTTGAAATCTTGGAAAGAGCAAAGCTTAGACCTCATGATCTTTTGAGGAACTATAGGGTCCCAGCGTGTCTCTGAGTCTTTTCTATGTAGAGTTGCTCTAACCAGTTTGCTTAATAAATCACAAAACTCAGCACAGACCCAACTGAGCTAGGACTGATGCACAGAGGACCTTGGGAAGGCATTCTGCACATCAAGCAGAGGGTGGGGTGGCCCGTGAGGCACCTCCTGCAGAATTAATCACATCTTACTTTTTTTTAATGAGCCCAAGAATTCGTTCCACAGATGCTAGTTTACTGTGAAGGTACTTAAGTTATTCCTCAAGGTAAATTACAAGTTCAGAACCTCTCATGAACTATATTTTATTAATTCTCAGAACATGCCAGTGGCATATAAGAGATGTAGTAGTTCTTGCTGTCTTCCTATCATACCTTTCCTCAACTTCTTCTAAAAGCATAAGTACAAACACATGCCCATGCAGTTGTACACAGAACCCAGCCTGGCAAATCTAAGCCCTCATCCTCCACATCAAGGTGATTGATTGGGGGTGGACACGTGACCCGAAATGGACCAATCAGAGCCTTTCCTTGAGATTTTCTAATTTGTACTAGCAAAGATGTCCTCTTGCCTCTTAGGTTTCAGAGCTAGAATAGGAACCCAAGGCTGATTGTCATCATAATTTCTGGCCATGAAAAACAGCTGTCTGCCATGGGAAAGAATGAGACTGAATAAGGACAAGCTGGACAGAGAGAGAGTCCTAGCAGAACGGAGCTCCCGGGAACCCTCCTACACTGTTGGTGGGAATGTAAATTGGTACAACCACTATGGAAAACAGTTTGGAATTTCCTCAAAAACCTAAAAACAGAGTTCCATATGACCCAGCAATCCCACTCCTGAGCATATATCTGGACAAAACTATAATTCAAAGAGAAGTATTCACCCTATGTTTATAGCAGCACTATTCACAGTAGCCAAGACATAGAAACAACTTAAATGTCCATCGACAGATGACTGGATAAAGAAGATGTGGTACATATATACAATGGAATACTACTACTCAGCCATAAAAATGAATGAAATAATGCCATTTGCAGCAACATGGATTGACCCAGAGATTATCATACTAAGTAAGTCAGACAAAGACAAATATCATATGATATCACTTATATGTGGAATCTAAAATCTGATACAAATGAACTTATCTACGAAACAGAAACACACTCACAGACATAGAGAACAGACTTGTGGTTGCCAAGGGGGTGGGAGAGGGATGGATTGGGAGTTTGGGATTAGCAGATGCAAACTATTATATAGACAATGGATAAACAACAAGGTCCTACTGTATAGCACAGGGAACTATATTCAATATTCTGGGATAAACTATAATGGAGAAGAATATGAAAAAGAATGTATACATATATATATGTGTGTTGTGTGTAACTGAATCATGGTGCTATACAGCAGAAATTAATACAACATTGTAAATCAACTACACTTCAATAAAATAAATTTTTTTAAAAAAAAGGAATAGAGCTCCCTGGTTTAGTCCCAGGCTCCAAGACTACCCATTTCCTCCTCAAGCTCTTGCTTCAGACTTTATGAGATGACCCAGAATTCTTCCAATAAAACCTTTTTTCCTCTAACTTAGGCTATTTTGAGCTGAGCTTCCTATCACTTGCCACCAGAAGAATCCAGGCTTAAACATAGGGAGAAAATATTATTCCCATTTTATAAATGAGAAAAATAAAGCACCATAGGTTCTGTGACTTGGCCCTAACTGTAAATATAACATCAGACTTTGAAATTGCTGCTATCTATCTGAAAACTAATACTTAACAACACATCTCTCCTAAGCAGTGACTTTCAGGGTCTTTTACAATTCACTTTAAAAAAAAAATACATTTTACACTGTGGCCCAGTATATATATACGTGTGTATGAAGCAAACATTTCACATAATACTTACCCTTATTAAATGTGATGCACTCTTTTATTCTCTATTCTATTTCATTCTTTCAAATGTTGTTTGTGACCCACTAAATTGATTCCACCTCCCACTAAGCTGATTTCACAACCCACTAGTGGATCCAAAACTGTAACTGTTTTAAAAAATTTGTACCATAGACCTTTTCACAATATACTGCTAACTAAATAATCCTTCCCCCTACTATAAATTTCCCTTAGGTGAAACTCTAGAATATGTAGATTAACTTGCACATTAGTTGTGGTTTGAGCATATGTAAATGCCAAGTCATTCCTACCAGGAATGATTAGAAAAAGAGAATATTGGGGGATGGAAGGAGAAAGAGGGAAGGTAGGAGAACTTGAAAGCAGGATTTTGCCATCAATCAAGCCGCCAGAGAGATAAAGGGAATGAGTTCCTACCATGTCAGCCTGGCCTCCAGTCACTTCCTGTGTGTGTCTGTCTCACCACAGGTTTAACGTGTCCAGACCAGAGTTCTTGGATTTCCTGCCTCCTTCTGCTTCTCTAGTCTTCTGGACTCACTATGGCACCACCATGCACCAGAGTGTTGAATGCAAAGACTAGTCTCCAGACCAAGCTCTGAAGTCAAAGCATACCCCTAATCCAACCAGCACTTCCACTGAAAGCACTCAGGTTAGACCACCATCACCTTTCACTTGGGCTTCTACAATCGCCTCCTAATGCTTAGCCCCAGTCCACTCACCCCGCCACGATCCAGTCTCCACAGAGCTGCCGGAGTAATCTTTTAAAAATCTGAATCAGACCATGTCACTCCCCACTTAAATCCCTCCAAAGTCTTCCCCTTCACATTTAGAACAAAATCCAACCACCTTAGCTCGGCTCCCTCTGACGTCTCCAAACTCACCTTCCTCAATTCTTCACCTCATCGCGCTCCAACAATCCTGCCATTCCTTGAATACACCACAGTCATTCTCACCTCAGGACTTATGTATTTCCTGTTCCTTTCAGCTAAAGCATCCCTTCCCCAAATCTTCTCACTTCCCTTAGGTCTCTGCTCAAATGTCATGGCCCCAAAGAAGCCCTCCTGAGCACCTTACCTGAAATAGCCCCTGCCTCCTACCATTCTCTGTTTCTCTCCCCTGTTTTATTTTTCTTCATTGCACTATCAGTACCTTAAACTATCTTATGTGCTTGTTTAAGATCTGTCTCCCTCAGTGGATCGTAGCTTCCATGAAGACTGGTGTTAACGGCTGACCATCACTAACAGCTGTTGATCAAGCAAAGCCAAGTGTATGGCTCACTGAAGCCAGGAAAGCCAATGCCTTGACAGAGTCTTAGCGGCAACTCAGACGGGAGAGGTGAAGGGCAGGAGATTTTAAAGTCTGGGGGTTCAGTTTAAGACAAGTATTTCAATACAAGTATCCTCATTGGAACTGAGTACATTTGTGATAGAATCGTTTAGGATTGGTGGACTCAGAGGGCAAGGATTTTTTTTATTTTTCTCTTTTCTTTTAATTGAAGTATAGTTGATTCACAATGTCATGTTAGTTTCATTGTACAGCAAAGTGATTCGGTTATACATATATATCGATTCTTTTCCAGATTCTTTTCCATTATAAGTTATTAAGAAATATTGAGTATAGTTCCCTGTGCTATACAGTAGGCCTTTGTTGGTTATCTATTTTATGTATAGCAGTGTGTATATGTTAATCCCAACCTCCTAATTTATCCCTCCCCCGCTTTCCCCTTTAGTAGCTATAAGTCTGTTTTCTGTGTCTGTGGGTCTATTTCTGTTTTGTAAATAAGTTCATTTGTATCTTTTCTTTTAGATTCCACATATAAGCAATATCATGATATTTGTCTCTCTCTGTCTGGCTTACTTCACTTAGTATGATAATCTCTAGGTCTATCCATGTTGCTGGCAATGGCATTATTGCATTCTTCTTTCTGGCTGAGTAATATTCCAGTGTCTGTATATATATATATATATATATATATATATATATGTGTGTGTGTGTGTGTGTATATATATATAAATATATACACACACACACACACATACATACCACATCTTCTTTATCCATTCATCTGTCGATGGACATTTAGGTGGTTTCCATGTCTTGGCCATTGTAAATAATGCTGCTGTGAACATTGGGGTGCAGTGGGCAAGGGTTTTGAAGAGTAAATAGCCATTTGATAACCTAGTCAAGTATTATTCTGAGAAATGGTTCTTATTATCCTCATGAGACCTATTTTACTTGCCTACTACTCTAGAAAAAGTAGATTTTCACAGGTTCCTGAAACAAGTTTATCTGCAAATTCATCTTTCCAGACAAAAATTTTCTGGGAGAGTAGTCATGTTAATGCAATCTTAGTTCTTAATCCTAAAAGCTGCATGTGGTTTCATACAGAGTGATCTTGTTTGTCTGGGTTAATAACATAAAGTGTTTAGAAGCATGCCTGACACATAATAGGCACTTAAAAAAATGTTTATTGCTATTGTTCTGTAGTTGTGGGAAGTTCCTAGCAGGTACACAATAAATATTTGTTGGATTAGTTAATTAATTATTATGGTTCAAAGGACTAAGACAGAGCTAAATCAAACATGAGAGAGAGAAGACCTTGAAGACCTCGATGATCGTGTCCTGCTCTTTCTTTATGAGTTCTTATGTGGAGCTATTATGGCGGGGATACTGGGAAGAATGTCAGAGGAATTGTCTGCCATCGTGAGCTGAGTGGATTAAATGAAGACTCCTCAGTTCCATCTCCACACCAAGTATCCTTGTACTGTGGACCATGGTGGGACCTCATCAAAAGTTAAAAATATAAAAAAGCGAAATTGTTGAACTCTCAGACAGATCAGACAGGCGATATCTGGGCCCTTCATCGCACCCACAAAAAAGCAAACGACTTTATGTCTTGTTGAAACTGCAAGGGAAGAGAGATTCTGAAAGTTTTATATTAAGCAAGGATGGTGAGAGGAAACTGATTTTGCACTAATAATAATGTGAGATGTGTAAAATCCTATACATAATGGCAAAGTGTAACTTTTTATAGTTGAAAACAAGACTCTCATACAAATATAAAATGAACACCTGCCTAAGATTTATTAACTCATTAATGAGGGAGGTAGTAAGAAAAAGGTAAATCTAGTTCAAAGAACATTTTGAGGAATGAGCTATTTATCAGCATTTAAAAATAAATGTGAGAATTAGATTGCTAGGTTAGATACAAAATGGGATTAATGTTCCACAAGACAATGAAAACCATAACCTTTGGGGTTATCTTTGCTACCAGACAGAAATTATTTGCATCTTTGCCCTACAAGATCTACAAGTTAACATGTAACTTCACAGAGTTTGAGCCCTTAGTTAATAGTAAATAGCAAAGTCAAGCAAAGGTGCATTCCCAATATAGTTAATTATCCTTAGGTGGTCTTGTTAGACAATGCTCCTATATATCATTGCAAAGATATGCCTTATTTCCAAGCTTTGGAGAATTTTGTATCACAATATTCTCTTCACTTTGGGTGTTATCTTTTTTATTTTCATGAACTTAATTTCCATAGCTTCTATAGGTTCGCTCCATCCTGATCCCCAACTCTGTAGTATCCATAAGGTTTACACTTTTCAACTGCAAATTCTACCATGAGAGAGAAGTTTTTTTATTTTTTTGTTTTTTGGGGAAGGTCAGCCTCATGATTGAAAAGAATCATTTTGCATACAGATGACCAACAGGAACATGAAAAGATGCTCAACATCGCTAATTATTAGAGAAATGAAAATCAAAACTACAATGAGGTACCACCTCACACCAGTCAGAATGGCCATAATTTAAAAATCTACAAATAACAAATGCTGGAGAAGGTGTGGAGAAAAGGAAACCCTCCTACAATGTTGATGGGACTGTAAGTTGGTGAAGCCACGATGAAGAACAGTACAGAGGTTCCTCAAAAAACTAAAAATAGAGCTACCATATGATCCTGCAACTGCACTCCTGGGCATATATCCGGACAAAACTATAATTCAAAAAAAATATATGCACCCCAATGTTCATAGCAGCACTATTCACAATATATATTTATGGAAGCAACCTAAATGTCCATCAACAGATGAATGGATAAAGAAGATGTAGTGGGACTTCCCTGGCAGTCCAGTGGTTAAGACTCTATGCTCCCAATGCAGGGGACAATCCCTGGTCAGGAAATTAAGATCCCACATGCCGTGCGGCGTGGCCAAAAAAAAAAGATGTGGTATATATACAATGGAATATTACTCAGCCATAAAAAAAAATGCATTAATGCCATTTGCAGCTACATGGATGGACCTAGAGATTATCATACTCAGCAAAGTAAGTCAGACAGAGAAAGACAAATACTATATGTGGAATCTAAAATACGACACAAATGAACATATCTACGAAACAAAAACAGACTCACAGACATAGAGAACAGACTTGTGGTTGCCAAGGGGGTGGGGGAGGGATGGATTGGTAGTTTGGGGTTAGCAGATGCCAATTATTATATATAGAATGGATAAACAACAAGGTCCTACTGTATAACACAGGGAACTATATTCAATATCCTGTGATAAACCATAATGGAAAAGAATATAAAAAGAATGTATGTGTGTGTGTGTGTGTGTGTATATATATATATATATATATATATATATATATATATATATATATCTGAATCACTTTGCTGTACAGCAGAAATTAACACAACATTGTAAATCAGCTATACTTTAATTTTAAAAAATAAGAACAAAAGAAAAAGAGAAAAAAATCGTTTTGTACTTTGTGTTTGTCTCCCTTCTTCAGACTGCAGGCTCCTCCAGGCTAAGACTTGGTCAGTTCAGAAACTTCAGCATTTACTTCAGCTACACATTTCTGCTGTCTAGTGATGCCCAGTACACACCGGGAACACAATAATGATGCCTAGACAAATGAATGAATGTAATTAAAGAAAAAAAGTTGTTATCCTTAATCAGGGAAAAGGTATGAAGTTACATAACAGTTTAACACACAGGTCCAGACCAAGAAACAGTTTGACACAACAGAAATACAGCTTTAGAGCTGCAGGAGGATGCTTGTTCTTTTGGGACGATCAGAAATCAGCCTATAAGGAAAAAGTTTCGGGGTAAGGCAAAGATTGTTCCAATCAGCATTTAGCACAGGAGATACACTTTTAGTCTACCTAAAACAATTAAATCTGTTGTAACCCAATAACCATGTATAGGAATGAGTCCTAAAAGAGAGCTGCATTGGAGAACTGATCCTCCTCATTTCTGGCTTTTTTCCTGCCATGAGAGAACTTGCCTAATACCTGTGAAGAAGAGAAATTATAACAGAACTTACATGTCTCTTTGTTATATTTTTCTAAGGTTTTATTTAAGAACTTGAGGTGGCTTAAGATAAAAGATATCCCCCCAAAAGATCTTTTTTAGTGGAAAAAGGTGTCATAAAGTAAGGAGGATAGGTATCTGTACCAGAATCCTAGCCCTGAGCATCCTGGTAGCCAAAGCAAGAAAGAAAATTTTACAACCCACACAAATCATATTTTCTAATAAGGAAATAATACCAGAAAAGAGAAAATGTTCACTATACAATATGCAAATTATAGACTCATTTGCATAAATTATACAAAGAATTTATGTACAAATCCTTCTATAGGGACCCCAGATATTATGGTCAAAGCCTTCAACCCAAGTTTTACAAAAGCTGAATTTATGCTCTTTAAATTTCTGTTTCTAATATTACTGCTTACTGAAAGCTAAGTCTGCACTGTTAAATCATATGTAGGCAACATATCCAGGTAGGAAGCATTTGGTTGGTCTAACCAGATACAGAGATACAACTTAAACAATTTTTAGAAATAAAGTTAGAAAGTCTTTTGGTTCAGCCACTTCAGATATCAACTTGACCTTCACTTTGACCAAAGCTATATAGAGGCCAATTCTAGACTGAGATATAAATGCTCAAAGGGCAGAGATACATCTCACTAATCTTTGTATTCTCCATGCCCATCATGGTTCTTGGCACATAGTAGGTGCTCAATAATACTTGACAAAGAGCAGTAGTGAGTGTGGAGCAGCCAGAGCGCCCTGAGGTAGCAAAGATGGCCTTGAAGAGGACTCATGTTGGAATCTGGGCAGAGAAGGGTCACACCCTCACTGCCTGTGTTAGTGTAAAATACACTTCTTCAGCTTCAGGACTCCCTGAAGTTATGCAATGATACCTTCATCTATAATTTTAGTAACATATGTAAATTAAGTGCTCAAAATCTGCACATAGCTTATTCTTTCATAGGGATTTGCCAACAAATCCTTTGCTGTTTCTCTAGGAAAGTAGTAAAAGGACTTTTTCTTTTTTAAAAACTTTGAGTGAAGTATAGTTGATTTACTATGTTGTGCTAATTTCTGCTGTACAGCAAAGTGATTCAGTTATATATATATACATATTCTTTTTCAGACTCTAAAAGGACTTTTTCTTTAACTTTTTCTTTAGTGTCCAATGGATGCGCCTACAGTGTTGTGTCTCCCTAATCAGTGGGATGGGCAACGGGGCCTTACAGCATCGGTTCTCCTGCAGGCAACCATGACAACGCCAAGATCAAGGTGATTCCGATGACCCGCTTCAAAAATCAACCTGCCAGACCATCAAAACTGCCCTCCCAGGGGCCTTCTTTGTTATCCCTAGTCCAGTACAACCTGTAAATGAACACAAAACTGATTTTCTGAAAATATAACTTTGATTGTGTTATCTCTTACCTTAAAAACATTCCATGTTGGGGGAGAAAAAACAAACAAAACAAGAGTTGGGAACTGGAGGGCAAGGAGGGCATCCCTCAGGGACCTCCCCACTGTTATGCCCATGCCCAGATTAAATGTCCAGTAAGTCTCGGGACCACAGGTGGGTCAGAACACAGGTCAAACCCTTTGGAACCAGAAATAGTGGTTTTGCAAAACATACTCCATTATGCATCCTCCTGCCCTGTCTTTTTTCCCCAAACATTCTAGGAGGGCAGAAAAGGAGGGTCTTCCTGGGAGGGTGTCAGCTTGATAAATGCACAGTGACAAAAATGCTGTCCATTTGTAGAGCAAGATATAGTTTCATATATAATCACATCTTGATTCTCATAGCAACCCACCTCCTGGATCCTAAAACAGTAATCTAAAGCAGGGCTTCTCAAACTATCCCCGGTGATGAATCACTTGATTTTTCTGTTTCCAATCCATTGTATATCAATACTTTTTAAAAATAATGAATTATTTCTTCAGTTTTATAATAAAAATGTACAAAGTATAAGCCCACACTTTTATTATTATATTAAAAAGATATAAAAATAGGCTCAAATTGCTTTAAAAGTCTCTGAATATTTGCTGTCAAAATCTGGGCTTGTCATATACCAGTAACGGTTGCAGACTGGCACCAGTCAGGGTTAAACACTGAGTAGCAGTGGTCTAAAAAGCGTGCTGGAAAACCCCTTAGCACACCAGACAAACTCTCTTTCTCTTTCCCTCTGGGCGCCCTGCTTGAGAAAAAAGTCATACACACAAGAAACACAAAATGCCTAAGGATCCATTTTTTAGAGGGGGGATAAGAATATATCAATAAATCACATAGGTTTTATGACATGAATCCAGCTTGAATATCATGTGAGTTTCACTGACCTATATCTGTCACTAAATGATCAAGGAAAGGTCAGTCCTTTGGATATGGGTGATTTGGTCTCTAGGGACATATTAACAATATATTTAGATCACCATACTAGTGATCATCACAGAGAGTGTGAACTTGTTTAATAGTGTCACATGCTTAAGTCCAAGGCAATTCCCAAAACAAAAGCATCCATCATTCCGAAAAGAACTCTGACCCTCCTGTTCCCCCTCCTGCTTTGAGTCTGAGACACTCTGGCCATTTCAAAGTTCACACCATGAGCAGGAAAGATTTCATGTTCCCATCTATGCCAAAGATCATGCAAACTGTTCAACATATTTTCCTTCCAAAGGTAGAAGAGCCAGGGCATAATTCCTAACCCACTGGTTTCTTCTAACACCTCTGTTCATCAAATGATTTTCTCTTCTTCTTGGACTAGTTTACATTCCTCCCTGCAGGACTGGACGATGGAACGTGGATAGAAGAGATGTGTATCTTACTTCCGGTCCTGTCCAATAGACACCTGCCAAAGCCTGGTCCTTCACGCTCTTTCCCTCTTCCGGCAAGGTTGGAAGCTGCCTGCTGTAGATGAAGAAGCCACAAACCGGAGGAGCCAGAGTACCTGAATCCGAGCTTGGAGGAACCTCTCCCCAATCAGGAACATTCATTCCAGACACTGAGAGTGAATCTGAAATGGGGTTATGCCTTTGGGATTTGGGGGTTTGTACATTATAGCAGCAGATGTTACCTTAATTAATATGCCTTCATAGTCAAAGATTTCAACTATTTTTCTCCATCATTGTGCAAATTGGCTGGTGAGTTAGAACTTCTTTATTCATCCACTCTTGTCACGATCCATTCAATGGGCCTGTTCTGGATCTTTTCATTCAAAAATTATTTATTGAGCACCTACTATGTGCCTTCATTGGACACATTCAAAAATTATTTATTGAGCACTTACTTTGTGTCTTCATTGGGCACAATTATCATATCTAAGGGTCCCTTAAAATGAGACCCAAGAGAACAATTCTTACTTCTAATTTGGTTCTAAAGTGACTCAGTTTAGAGCTATGATTACAAAGCAGAATTCATCTGTAGACTCTTTAATGCCCACCCCTTCCCTCCTCTCTACCCTCCTGCCGCCACCCCCGCACAGCTGTGTGCCAAACCACAGGTGGAGCTTCAGGCTGCATGATTTTGAGGAAAAAAAAGGAAGTGTTCCCCAGGAGGTCTTCTTGCTCATCCTCAGTTCAGATCCACGATTTCACAGGGACTTCAATATGGGAGGATATTGTTTCCATTGCGCTGGTGATATCAGAGACAGAGAGGGAGCATGCTTTGCCCTGGAGAAATGAGAGATTTTGATTCTTTTTATACATGATCCCGTCCTCTGGGTCCTCGAGTGACTCTCACTAAACGCCCAGATTACTTGTTAAGCCTTTTTAAAGTCTGGTTATTCCTCATTTTGTGTCACAGCCCTGAGACAGAGCTTAGCGGGAGAGCAAAAGGACGCAGAGTTTTAGAGCATATCTGAATGTGGCATTCCGATGTACAGAATTAAATGGGATTTACCTGTGCACCTTACTCCAGATTCAACTCCCAAGCAGGCGTGTTCCCTGTCCTGTTTCATCACGCGTTTGCCTCCTAGCTAGATGTTCTGCAGTCTTTGCAGAAAGTCTGTTTCACATGGACCTTCCTACACAGCTGAGCGGCTCCCTCACGAGCCATCAGATTTGTTTACTTGAAATGGAAAGTGGGGATTTGCAAATCGATTTTGATTTGATTTTTTATAAGTAAAAAATGAAGTTTAGATGACTATAACCCAGTATATTTTTATTCTTTCCTGCTCCTTACAACCAACCCATGGTCCTATTTCTCCAAGGAAACAGTCTTTTATTGTCCCATTGTCCCATCCATACCACTCCCTACTTCACTGTTTGTAAAAATACTGCTGGGAAATTAAAACAAGAAATGCTATTTTCCAAAGAAACTGAAGCATACCTGAGCTTAGGCAAATGATGCTGTTTTAAGTGATATTGGCAACTCAGAACCGCGTCCTGTACGGTGTTTTGCAGGCCCTTTGTAAATGGTTAATTCTGGTGATGGAGATTATGCAGACACCCACTGACCTATCAGGAAAAAAGAAAAGAAAGAAAGCCGCGGGTTTCCAGACTGCAGACCTAAATCAGGGACCAATGTTCGCTCGGAATACGGATTTCAGGAAACTTCCAATCACCCTCCATCTGCAGGATTTAAGCCCTCAAGGCCAGAACCTTCTATTTTTCACATTTGGGCTGTGACCTGGGGCTGAAATCAGATACCACCCCCCCTTCTCCTTACCACCCTCCCTTGTGCCTCGGTAACTCTGTTATTTCTCCTATTAATATCTCATCAACATCGGGCAGGTGCTTCCTGTACGGAGGTTCTTCATTAACAAGTTGTCAGTAGGACAAAGTCAGATCCCCACTGCTGAAGGAAGCTGGCGTGAGCCCTGGCAGGAGGAAGCCAGAGAACATCCTGCATGATGATCACACTTTCTATCGAGTCCGTGTTTTCCTGTCAAACTTAAATTTGGACTCATCTATCTGACTTCCAAAAACTTTCCTGGCACTTCCTCCTTAAGCAAGCATTCGTTCTCAAATTAAATCTATTTTGATGTTCCATGTCATATCTGAATCAGCAGTTTTTAAATACTCGATATATCTTTAAATGCCAACAGACAAGTATAGCAGGTGTTTAATTGTGGTTTAAAGATCCACATTGTTCACATTTTACAATCACAATTAAAATTAAGCAATAACACCAAAGGAGTTCCGGTAGACAGCAATAATACTTACCCGTATAGTGAAACTGATAAAGATCCAGATATAATGATGCCCATTGTAGTAACCCTGTGGTGACTGATTGCTATTCTGCCGTTAGGAAACAACCAAGAAATACTTTATTTTTTCAGAATTATCAATTTGTTTCTAGGGTATGGGAACAATGGAAACCTTAAGGGAGAATGCAATAGTTAGTGAGGTATTAAAACAGTTATATAACTAATAAAAACACTAAATCAACTTAGATATGCAGCAGTGTGTCATTTCCATTTTAATAAAAAAGTACATTATTCTCTTCCCGAAATTACAAAATTTTATTTTATTTTTTTACTCCGTGCCAACATACTTGGAAAGTTAAAAAGTCATAAATCTACAGTTTCTGGAATTGTCATTTATGTGATTCTCTAGTCCTTAAAAAAGATAGAAGAAAAACAGGCATTTTCATAAAACGATTGATTTGAAAAATTATTTGCAGTCGTTGCTTGCAATTTTTTTTTCTTTGGGAGGTTGGGAGGGGGAGCACAGGGACTTATAAATAAAACACATTTGATTTTCATAGCATCCCTGTATGCTGAGCGTTAAGATCTCTGGATATGCCTGCTCAAATAGGCAGTGTGTGGAAATGCTTTACTGAGGGGAGCTTTCACGTCCCTTGCGGTGCAGCCTGCGCGGTAACAAAGGCTCAGGCGGAAGGTCAGACTCTTGTTCAATTAAATCCAGGCACTGGCCAGATGGGAGACAGTAGGGAAACTGAGCCAGAAGGCAGCAGCAACCTCTCATATTTGCAGGCCTGAGGTGCCTTGGAACTCCCAGTTCCAAAACTGAGCCGAGCTGGCCAGACGTTCCACCAAGAAATTTAGATGTGGGACTTCCCTGGTGGTCCAGTGGCTAGGACTCCACGTTCCCAATGCCGGGGGCCCAGGTTCAAGCCCTGGTCAGGGAACTAAGACCCCACATGCCGCAACTAAGAGTTCCCATGCCACAGCTAAAGATCCCGCATGCTGCAACTAAAAAGGATCCTGCATGCCACAACTAAGACCCAGCGCAGCCAAATAAATAAATTAATTAATTTTTTTTTTTAAAAGAAATTTAGATGCATGCATTTTTCTTCTCTGAAAACATAGAGACGAGCTTACCAGCAGGGGCTGCAGGATGGTTTCCAAGCACCCTTGACAATTCTCCTGAGTTCATTGCCTGAGTTGTTGTGAAAACCCTCCCACGGGAAAGAGCCAAAAGTAGCTGTTGAAAGACCTAGCTGTAGAACTGTAGAACTGCAAGATCGTTTGAGAAGAACTGAGCAAGAGGAAAAAGGTCAAAACTAGAAAGGACCTTTGAATTCATCCAGGGCACTGAGTCTCATATTTCCACCAAAATACCCCAGAACAGTTGTCTCTGGCTTGCCTGCACTTTAGTATCCCATGGAGCGCTTTTAAATATGTACATATATTGATACATATTTAAAATATATACATAGATTCCAGGCCAGTTGAAGCCAAATCCCTTGGGAACAGAGCCTGGGTGATTCTGACACACACACATCACCAAGGAACTTGAGGGTGGATCCTCTTGTCTTAAAATTTGTGCACATTTTGTAATTCGACTCAATAAGGCATTTTTGTTTCATTAATTAGATAGGTTTTCTTTTCCACGAATATTCAAGTAAAATCAATGAACAAGGAAGGCGTGCCATATCCCCCCTGTGACTTGCCCTTCACCTGAGAGTTACAAATGCCAGGGAAACAAGGGTCTAACTCACTGCATAAATGAAGAAACTGAGGCTCAGAGAGGTGAAGTCCTTTGGGATTTCTGATGACACTCTACCATCTGCTCCTTTGTACCATATGTAAAGGGCAACTTAGTGATGAAATACTCTGGATTCTATTCAAAAGAACATAAGAAAATATGAAATGACTGGAAAGTCTGATAAGAGAACCCAATAACAAAGGCAGTTACGATTTACTGAGCCGTGCTAAATATCAGAAATTTGCATATTCATACATTCATTCAACAAATTTTATGGAATATTATTATAGGAAAAGCACTGATCTAGACAGCTGAGGATACAACAGATATTAACATGAGATGTGATCCCTGATTTCCTGGAACTTCAGGCTACTGGGGGAGACCAAGATTAACCAAAAATCACAGTAATGAGGAAATAACTAGGACCTGTGTTAAATGCTCTGTGGTTCCATGAGAACAACAAGAAAGATAATCTATGCAGGAGACTCAGGAAAGGAAAAGACCCCTGAGCTGAGAGCATGAAGGATGTAGTTCAACAAATGGTGGGAGATGACAGAGTGAGGAACAAGCATTCCTCACAGAGAGAACAGCATGTGCAAAAGTCCTGTGGTGAGAGAAAGCAAAGCACTTCAGAAGATGTGAGGGAGGGTTAGAGTGGCTGGAATAGAGAGAGCATGTGAAGCAGCAGACAGGAGAGGTGGGCAACGGCCAGGTCAATCTTTATAACCATCTTAATGGAGAATGTCTTGGTTCCAGAGTCTAAATAACACAATCCAAGGTCACATCACTAGGAAGTGGCTGAATGGAAATGAAGCAAATCTGCTTCCCTGAATTGCCCCTTTTGCTGTCCTGCCACTGCTCATAAACGCTCAGAGGTTGCCTATTACACTTCCTGTGGATTTCATGCATCACATAGTGAACACCAGGCTCAGGGGCTTAGTCGGCAGGGTCTGCCAGTGCTGAATGGAGGACAAAGGAAGCTCATAGGACAAGACCCAACTTGGCCTCTGAGTGACCCAGAGTCAAAGAGCAGTGAAACAAAGAGAGAGAAGCTACAGAACAGCTGAGGCAGCCAGTGCCACCCTGAAATCTATGTGAAATGTTTATATTCTTACAAACGACTTCTTTGGTATTATTTTGTATTTTTTTTTTCTGCACCCCACAGAAAACTCAACTTTAAATGTTAAGCAATGAGGATAGTTTATTGTTTTGCATAACACAAGTTCCAAAGGAGGATAGCTCCAGGGATGATTTATTCTGAGGCTCAGTGAAACCGTCAAGGACCAATTCTTTTCTGCTCTACCCTCCTTAGCTTGTCTGCTTTGTCCTCAATGAGTTTCCATCATGGTCACAAGATGGTTGCCGCAACTTAAGTTTCACCTGTAGACGGGACAACCACCAGCCAGACAAGGGTCTGTTTCTTCCTTGCGGCTCCTTTTACAGAGCGAGGAAATGTCTTTCCAAATGTCTCTGCACCAGCAGATTGATCCTCAGATCCCAGTAGCCAGAACTGGGTCCTATGCCCACCCCACGCCATTAACCGTCTAGAGCAATGAAAAGACCACACGAGGTTTAGACGAATCAGGATTTACTCCCAACCTGGAGATAGAGTCACCTGAAAGGCACTTATATGAACAAAACTGGAGTTCTTTCAGCAAAGAGGTAGGGGAACTTATTTGAGGTAAGTAACCAATAGTATTGTTTCAACTCTGCTTGACCTGATCAGAAAAAGTCCCACCCTCTGGGCAGCTGGAATTGAATGACTTCAGGTAGATGACACCTTTAGGATCATTTAAAAATCAAAATGGAGTAACTGTGGTTCAGGCATCCAAAATGGAGCCACATGGCCATTGTGGATGTGGTTTCTGACACATACCTGCATCACTGAGAGCTTGAATTTTCTCTGAACTGTATCAAACTCAAGGACACCACCAGCCATTTTTGAAACAATATCTGCTAGTAGCTGCCAGCTGCAACCTTTAAGTTTCAAAGACCACCCCCACGACTATGTAAGCATTTCAGACCCCAACTAATCTTTGCTTAGCAAGCACCCTTACTTCTTGCCAGCTCCAATCCTAACTCTTTTTTTAAAAATTTTATTGAAGTATAGTTTATTTACAATGTTGTGTTAATTTCTGCTGTACAGCAAAGTGACTCAGTTATACATATTTTTTTCATATTCTTTTCCATTATGGTTTATCACAGGATGTTGAATACAGTTCCTTGTGCTATACAGTAGGACCTTATTGTTTAGCAATACTATATATAATTGTTTGCATTTGCTAATCCCAAACTCCCAATCCATCCCCCACCCCCTACCACCTTGGCAACCACAAGTCTGTTCTCTATATCTATGAGTCTGTTTTCATTTCATAGATATGTTCATTTGTGTTGTATTTTAGATTCCATATAAGTGATATTATATGGCATTTGTCTTTCTCTTTCTGACTTACTTCACTTAGTATGATCATCTCTAGGTCCATCCATGTTGCTGCAAATGGCATTATTTCATTCTTTTTTATGGCTGAGTAATACTCCATTGTGTATATGTACCACATCTTCTTTATCCATTCATCTGTCAATGAACATTTAGGTTGTTTCCATGTCTTGGCTATTGTAAATAGTGCTGCTATGAACATAGGGGTGCATGTATCTTTTTGAATTATAGTGTTGTCTGGGTATATGCCCAGGAGTGGAATTGCTGGATCATATGGCAACTCTGTTTTTAGGTTTTTGAGGAAACTCCATACTGTTTTCCATAGTGGTTGCACAAATTTACATTGCCACCAACAGTGTAAGAAGGTTCCCTTTTCTCCACACCCTCTCCAGCATTTATTTGTAGACTTTTTAATGATGGCCATTCTGACTGCTGTGAGACGGTACCTCATTGTAGTTTTTATTTTCATTTCTCTAATAATTAGCAATGATGAGCATATTTTCATGTGCCTCTTGGCCATCTGTATGTCTCCTTTGAAGAAATGTCTGTTTAGGTCTTCTGCCCATTTTTCAATTGGGTTGTTTGTTCTTTTGTTATTGAATTGTAAGAGCTGTTTGTATATTTTGGAAATTATGTCCTTGTTGGTCACATCATTTGCAAATATTTTCTCCCAGTCTGTAGGTTGCCTTTTCATTTTGTTTATGGTTTCCTTTGCTGTGCAAAATCTTGTAAGTTTGATTAGGTACCATTTGTTTATTTTTGTTTTTATTTCTATTGCCTTGGGAGACTGACCTAAGAAAACATTGGTACGATTTATGTCAGAGAATGTTTTGCCTATATTCTCTTTCAGGAGTTTTATGGTGTCTTGTCTTATATTTAAGTCTTTAAGCCATTTTGAGTTTATTTTTGTGTATGGTGTGAGGGTGTTTTCTAGCTTCATTGATTGACATGTGGCTGTCCAACTTTCCCAGCACCACTTGCTGAAGACACTGTCTTTTCCCCACAGTATATTCTTGCCTCCTTTGTCAAAGATTAATTGTCCATAGGTTGTGGGTTTATATTTGGGCTCTCTATTCTGTTCCATTGATCCGTGTGTCTGTTTTTGTGCCAATACCATGCTGTTTTGATTACTGTAGCTTTGTAGGATTGTCTGAAGTCTGGGAGGGTTATGCCTCCTGCTTGTTCTTTTTCCTCAGGATTGCTTTGGAAATTCTGGGTCTTTCAAATTTTAGGATTATCTGTTCTAGTTCTGTGGAAAATGTCACAGGTACTTTGATAGGTATTGCATTAAATATGTAGATTGCTTTGGGTAGTATGGTCTTTTTAACAATATTACTTCTTCCAATCCAAGACCATGGGATAGCTTTCCATTTCTTTGAGTTATCTTTAGTTTTCTTTATTAATGGTTTGTACTTCTCAGCATATAAGTCTTTTACCTCCTTAGTGAGGTTTATTCTCAAGTATTTTTTTTGATGTGATTTTAAAAGGGATTGTTTGTTTATATTCCCTTTCTGATATTTCATTGTTAGTGTAAAGAAATGCAGCCAGTTTCTGTATGTTAATTCTGTATCCTGCTACCTTGCTGAATTTGTTTAACAAGTCCTTAAATCCCACAATGTGATATTTGTCACCACAATCACTCTTTAAAGCTTCAATCATACACTCAATACACATTTTGTGTGGAATCTTTAGGGTTTTCTATATATAGTATCACGTCATCTGTGTATAATGACTATTTTACCTCTTCCTTACCAATTCCTATCCTAATTCTTGACAAACAATTTATGTAACCTTGTGGTTTTTTCCCTTTTTAAGCCTCCCGCATTTTGTAGTCTGGCAGAACATAATTCAAGTGCTTCTTGAATCTGCGTCTCCGGGCTGCAGTCCTAACAGACCACAAATAAACACCTCTTATTTCCATCATGTCTCTGTTTCTGCAATTTTGGTTAACAAAGTTCATTGACAGTGCTTCTAATCAGTTCGATGTGTTAGAAATAAAGCAGTAAACAATGGGCAAAAAAAAAAAAGACAGTCCAACTTTGAATCCTGGATCCCTCCAAGCTGGGAGGGAGAGAACTGGACCGAATCCTGGGCAGGGCCTGACTGTGGCAGCTGTGAAGTAGTCATCCAACCTGCAGCTGTATCTCACGCACTCCACTGCCCAAGTTAACCTGCTCACACGTGAGGGTCAGTAACACTTTCAGGCCGGCCAGCCCTAAAACCAAGGACAGAGTTTAGATATCCTCAGAGCCTATTATCAATCAGGGGGATGAAAATCACGGTGCAATCATTTGGCACATTGCTCCCTCTGTTTCCATCTCAGCGGACCAGAGTGAGCTATAAACATTAATTAGGAAAGATCCGTGACCCTCCTGAGATGATAGCAAGGTTGGAATCACAGATGCCCATCACAATTAGCTCAGAGGACAAACAGGCAGGCCACCTAGCACCTTTCCTGGGACTCAGTGACAAATGATCTTAAGATTCAACAACTAGTGGGTGACTCAGAAACCACTGGAAGACATTTAAAAAAAAAAGGTCATATGCATCTGAGTTGCTAACAGGACCACCAGCAAACTTGAAGTTAGGGTTCTTCAGTAATGTCGCATCCCTTGTCCTCTGCAGACAACATCTCCCTGTTCAAACACCCTTGATAATTCCGGGGTTTCTGGTAGAGGAGGAGTCATGACATACGTACACCAAGGAGTAGGATCAGACAGCCACAAGACATGTGGGACGGAAGGGACTCTCAGAAAACAAGGATCCTGGGATCAGAAGACGACAGAGGTGAAAGATGTCTCAAAAGAGTGCAGAACGCCCTCCTCATACTACGTTCCAGGCGTCATGGAATCTCTTGATTCCCCCAGAAATTTAGAAAGATTAATGCCCCTAAAAATTTCTAGAGACCCGCTCCATGGCTGCAATATTATAAACAAGTCTTTAAGTCCCATGATGTGATGTTTCTCACAACCATCACTCTTTTTTTTTTTTTATTTTTTTGCGCTGCATCGGGTCTTTGTTGTGACCTGCGGGATCTTCATTGCAGCACATGGGATTTTTCGCTGCGACGCTCCTTGCGGTGCGCAGGCTTCTCTCTAGTTGTGGCGTGCGGGTTTTCTTTCTCTTTGCTAGTTGTGGCATGGGCTCCAGAGCGCGTGGGCTCTGTAGTTTGTGGCACACGGGCTCTCTAGTTGAGGCGCACGAGCTCAGTAGTTGTGGTGCTTGGGCTTTGTTGCCCCGTGGCATGTGGGATCTTAGTTCCCCAACCAGGGATCGAACCTACATCCCCTGCATTGGAAGGTGGCTTCTTTACCACTGGACCACCAGGGTAGTCCCCACCATCACTCTTTAAAGCTTTCATTATGCACTCAACACACATTTATTGGGTACCTACTATGGGCCAGTAGCTGTAAAGGTGACTTTAAGGCCCCACACTTGGCATTTTGCATATGTAATTACCTGTCCTGGCCATGACCCTAAAGAGAAGCTACTACTTACCCCATTTTAAAAGGCTGGTATATTTCAAAACCATAGCTGGTGAGTTTCAGAGATCAGATTGGAATCCTAGCCTATCTATGTATTGCCACAAAAATGCTGCCAACAAACCACCCCAAATATCAGTAGATTAAACCTACATTCATTTATTCTCAGTGATCTGGAGGTCGGCTGAGGGCCATTTGATCCAGGCCAGGCTTGATTCAGGGTGACTCCAAATGCCTCTCACTTTTCTGGGAGCATCAGACTACCTCAGGTGTGTTGTTCTCAAGACCACACTAAGCACCCTTCAAACTTGGTTACATGGTCCATGCCAACATTCCATTGGCCAAAGAAAGCTACATGGACAAACTCGGGTAAGGGCAGAGGAATATATTCTACCTTTTAATGAGAGAAACTGCAAAGTTATATGGCAAAGGGGCCATTTAGGTAATCCACCACAGTCTAACTTTAAAACCTATGCACATTGCTGCCAGTCTCTCCAGATAAACAAATAAATACAATATGTGTAATCGAAATGCATCTAAGATGCTAGGAAACTTTGGTGAAAGGGAAACTTCACTCAGCCCAGAGGGTCAGGGAGGAGGTGCAGCAAGACAGGAGACTGCTAAGAAGAAAGTAATTAAGTTCAAATGGCTTCTGACTGAAGTCAAGGAGAGGGGCAGGCATGAAAATGTCAAGCTCTGGCCTCAGCAAGTTGGTCCCAGCGGGAAGCAGCCTAGGGAGTGGAAGAGGTTTTGATGACTCAGATTAATCCAGGAGACGAGCACACTGGAACTGAAACTTTCTGTGGTTTGCCTAAGCCAGGCATCAGCTCTCTGGAGAGATGGACGTTATGATCAGTTAAACAATTTCATCAAACTTCACACTGTAACCCTTGGGCAAAACCAGAAATGATTATTCACTGGTAGGATTTTAATAGCAAGAGGTGGGCAAACCAAAACTCTGACGGAAGAGTGGCATCCAGTGGCCAGGGGTTAATTTGCAAGGAGCCACAGATGCAGGCATACAGATACGGCAGTTGCTGGCTAACCACATCCCAGGGGAGGTTCAGCAGACCACGAGGAGTGGCAGGCACCAGCCTGCGGCCCGCAGAGGAGAGAATCCAGCGAACGACAAAGACAGATATGGTCCCCCTCCTCTTGGAAGAACTCAGGAACCTTCTGAATTTCCTTCACTCCTGGTGTTCCCATCCAATCAGTTCTACCAAGCAAACTGTATCTTATATACTAGAACGTAGATTTAATTACCTCACAATGCACATCTCTAGTCCTGGACCCATTAAATTTCTTAAGTAGCTAACATAAATTTTATCTCTGATTTTTCAGAATAGTTTGGTCTGCTTTTCTTTTCATTGCTGTAAAACAAAACATACCACCCATACATCAAAACCTTTAAAAAAGGATTTCTACGCAAGTGATCCACCTTCTCACTCTGGAAAGGTACATGGCTATTGGAGACTGATTTTCCTTTATAGCTGGAGATAATATCTGAGGTCTCAATCAAACTTTAGCTAATTTAAAACATACAAGCATATTCTCTGACCATAATAGAATTAAAGTATAAATGAATAAAAGAAGAATAACAGGAAAATTTCCAAATACTTAGAAATTAAACAAAACACAGTTAAATCCATGGATAAAAAGGAAAAAGTTTCCTTAGGGTATTAGAAAATATTTTGAACTGAACAAAATCCTTAGAGAAAAATTCATAGCATGAAATGCTTCTATTTAAAAAAAAAAAAAAAGAACATTCTCTAAGTTTCCACCTCAAGAAAATAGGAAAGGGCAAAATGAGCCCCACTTAAGTAGGAAAAGGCACTAATAAAGATGAGCAGAAATCAACAAAATTGAAAACAGAAAAACAATAGAGAAAATTGATAAAACAAAAAGATTTTTTGAAGATCAATAAAATGGACAAACCTCTAACAATACTGAAGAGCGCAGAGAGATGAAACAAATTATCAGTATCAGAAATGAAATAGAGGATCTCACTATACACCCTCAAAATATTAAAAGGATCATAATGAATGACTACGTACATAAACTCAAAAACTTGGATGAAATGAACCTATTCCTTGAAAACCACAAACTACTGAAACTCACCCAAAATAAAATAGATAACCTGAAAATTCTAAAAATATTAAAGAAATTGAATTTGTAGCTTAAAACATTCTGGAAAGGAAATCTCCAAGCCCAGATAGTTTCACTGGCAAATTCTACTAAAGGTGTAAAGAAGAAATTACACCAATGCTACACTTTCTCTTCCAGAAGGTAGAAATGGAGGAAACATGTCATAAGTAATTTTACAAGTCCAACATTACCTTTATACCAAAACCAAAGACATTAAAAGAAAATGAAACTACAGACAAGTATCCCTCAGAAAGACATAAAAATTCTCAACAAAATATCAGCAAATCAAATCCAGCAATATATCAAAAGAATAATACAACACAACCAAGGAAGTTTATTCTGGGAAAGTGAGACTGGTTTAATATTCAGAAATCAGTATAATTCACCATATTAACAGCCTAGAGAAGAAAAACCATGTGGTTGTATTAATAGATTTAGAAAAAATATTTGACAAAATACAACACCCTTTCATGATTTCTTAAAATCTCTCAGCAAACTAGGAATAAAAGGGAAGTTCCTCAAAATTATAAAGGACATTTACAAAAAATTTGCAGCTAATATCATACTTAATAATGAAAGACTGAATTCTCCCCCTGTCAATCAGAAACAAGACAAGGATGTTAACTCTCATCACTCCTACTCAGTATTGTCCTGGAACTCCTAGCCACTGCAATAAGGTAAGAAAAAGAAAGAAAAGATACACAGATTGGAAAAGACAAGCTGTTCCAGTCACTGACAACATGATTGTCTATGTGGAAAATTCTAACAAACCTATACGAAAGAAAGAAGGAAGGAAGGAAGGAAGGAAGGAAGGAAGGAAGGAAGGAAGGAAGAAAGAAAGAAAGAAAGAAAGAAAGAAAGAAAGAAAGAAAGAAAGAAAGAAAGAAAGAAAGAAAGAAAGAAAGAAAGAAAGAAAGAAAGAAAGAAAGAAAGAAAGAAAGAAAGAAAGAAAGAAAGAAAGAAAGAAAGAAAGAAGAAAGAAAGAAAGAAAGAAAGAAAGAAAGAAAGAAAGAAAGAAAGAAAGAAAGGGAGGGAGGGGGAGGAGGGAGGGAAGGAAGGAAGGAGAAAGAAGAAAGAAAGAAAGAAGGAAAGAAAGAAAGAAAGAAAAAGAAAGAAAGAAAAAAGGGGGAGAGGGAGGGATGGAAGGAAGGAAAGAAGGAAGGAAGGAAGGAGAAAGAAAGAAAGAAAGAAAGAAAGAAAGAAAGAAAGAAAGAAAGAAAGAAAGAAAGAAAGAAAGAAAGAAAAGAAAATCCTAGAATTAATAAGTAAACTTAGCAGGGGTGCACTATACAAGGTCAACACAGAAAAATCTATTATATTTTTTTTAAGTCCCAGTTTACTAATCTGTAAAACAGGGAAAATAATAAATTTTGCCTGTAAGTTTGTTATGAGAATTAAACATTTAATATATGCAAACCACATAGCATAGTGCCTTGTACATTGTAAGTGCTTGATAAAAGTTAGCTATCACTTACTATTGTTAAGTATAGGAAGGTAGATATGGATGCACGTGAAGCTGATATGAAAAAGATCTATAGGTTTCATGGACGAAAATCTAAATGAGGTCAGTGGATCTAGCTGCCCAAAACTGCTAAGGCAACCTTAGGACTGCATTCTGAGCTCTGCAAAATAAGGATATATTAAGGCAATATGAGACCTCCAACTTGAGTTCTGTGTTCAGTTTTGGGTGCCATATCTTAACAGGTACATTGGGAAAAACACTGACTTCCTAACAGAGTATGAACAGAAGGATGAAGGTGCGCGAAACCACGCCATGATCACAGCAAGGAGGGATGTTTACAACGGAAACATAATGGTTAACAGTTGTAAGATAGCTGTCCACAAATGTCTGTCATGTGGAATGGGGCTAGACATTCTCCAAAGCATTAACCAGTGACCAGAAGGTAGACAGTATACACTTATTTAACTATTATATTAGAAATAATATTTAAAGCTCCTCTCAGCTAAAACAAGTAACCTTGTGGGGTGAACAGGGATTATAATTTGATCCCCATACTTATAGATGAGGAAAATTAAGGCTAAAACTAAAGTACTTGACCAAGATCTCAAAGCTAGCCCATACAGAGTCATGATTTAAATCGTGGCCTCTTGACTCTATCCAGGGATTTTCATGGTCCTTCAGTAAATCAGAGAGGCTAGGACTGGAGTCTACAGTTTTTGGCTCTGCTATTTGGTCAAGTGGCCTGGGCCTCATGAGTGAGGCTGAAGATAATATTCAACTGTTTTGAAGCAACATTCTAACTATGCTGAAGTTAGACCATCATGCTGAGTTTAAATACAGAAGGATGCAGAATCTAACCACTCAGTTAGCTACAACCATCCCCCAAATGAATGTGGGGTAGGGTGATGGGGTGTGAGCAGATGCTATTGATGGTTTTTGCCGAGTGTTTGAAAACCCACTGTGAATATTGATGCCAAGAGCTTGTTGCTGGCTCTTAGAAACAAACAGAAGATGGAACAGCCATTTTTTTCCTTCAATACAGGATACTGTTAGCCAAATGCAGAATTTCAGTTTGATTAAGAAACTCAAGTCCACCATACATTTGCTCCTATTGTTAAATTGTGGTTGTTGATGCTTTGGGAAGTAGACTCTCCTGAAAGAATTATACTAACCACAGTGAACAGAGGCCAAGGCAACTACGCCATATGTGTGATGATGCCCTATCCTGACAGCCGGATCAGCCAATGAATGGATTTTTTAATGATTATTCAATCTCTTCCAACAGAACCTCATTAGCTCCAACCATTGTCACCCTCTATCCTGCCAATGAGTCGAGTTTTCAGTTCAGTGAAAGCTTAGAATTTTCCTACTCATGCAGGCAGATTAAAGCTCTCAACTAACTCAGGTGTAACTCATTTAATTCACCACCCAACTAATTACTGCAGATGCAGATAAACCAGGCTAAAGGGAAAGAATTCACCTCATAACACAAAACAAAGAGCAAGTAAGCATGTTTCTGAATACCCGGCAAAGGATGTGTCAGATGGCAGACATCTTAAAAAGCAAACAAATGTTCCAATGACTTCAAAAATCAATGAATTCTAAGAAGAAAAAAAATTATAGCACAGTCTTTGTGCATTTGGGGTCTACTTGGTTCAACCTTGAATGCCATCTAACAACAGAAATAAAATCAACTGTTTCAATCAAGTAAAATTTGAATTCATCAGGTTCTCACACAATTCCATGTTAAACCATATAGTTTTTCTCCCCAGATTGGGCTTGATTAGCAGTGAATAAAGTATGGAGACTAGAATCAAGGACACTTTTTAAAATGTGAACTCTCTGTCCTTCAGAGAGGTTAACTTTGAAATATGAACTTAATTGAATGTCTTTTGCTCTAAAGAACATTAATTGGATGTATCTTATTGTGTTAAAAAAAATTTGTGTTTCAAAGGGAAATAATTTTAAAAACCAGACTTTTGTTTTGACAGGTCATTTTCTCAAATGGCGTATTCAGGAAATCAGTTATTTGAGCATATATTTTGAAAACAATACAGAACCAATCTTAAACATCCTGTTAGAATAATTCATTTTTTCGTTTACAAAGGTTATGGACTGAATAAAATTTCAGTCTCGGCAGAGAGTGGTATTCTTACTTATGGAAGGAAATCTCCATACAATTCTTTCTGTTTAATAAGTAATTACTACATGGTAACATTATATTCATCATATTCCTACTAACCCATCCCTGTGAGATGTTTGGGGAAATATTTCATGGTCCCATTGGGCAAGAACTACAACCTATTCTGAGGAGAATGGCCAAGGAGAACAGTCTGAGAATCAGACAATGTTCAAGTACCAACTCGATTCAGTGTGTGTGACCCTAGCAAATCCCTAACTCTCTGAACCTCAGTTTCTTCATCTGTAGAGTATCACAGCCTTGTAGTAACATGCAGCAAAACTGAACAGAAATGAGCCTGTCAGCCAAAATTTCATTAAAATGACCAGGTCATTGGAATCTTGACTCAAAATCAAACTGCAGAAACCCATTCAGTCTGAATTTCTATGTACCATATGACAACACACAGGGAGTGTCTGAAATTAGCATTTGGGATGACTACAAAAGAATGTGTTCAAAATAACTGACTTCTGTTTCTATAGCGAGAACCACAGATGACTTAACACATACAAGGAACCAGATACCAACCTCCAATTCTCTCTTTCCTTCTCTCTCTCTCCCTCCTTCCCTCCCTCCCTCCTTCACCTAAGTGCTCTGTGACTCCATGTTTTCTTAAGCAGCAGGCTCCCAGCCATGGGGCAGTGGGCGAGTTGTTTTTAAACTCTCTTTGATATTAATTTACTTCTAGAATGGAGGAAAAAAACATCAACAACCCATTGCTCTCAAACATGGGGGCCATGATTCTTTTTAACACCCTTTAAAATTTGTTCAGCAACCATAACTCAAGATTTTTCCCAAAATTTATTCTCCAGAGTCAAATCCCAAAAGATTCATTGAAAAAACACAGGTAAGGAAGCTCAATGACTAAATGTCTGGGAAACATTGCATACTTCACTTTGTTCTTCGAAATTCTTCATTCTTCTTAGTTCAAAGGAGCTAATATTTGCAGGAAATAAACCTGTTTAACTTTGTTTAACTTGGTATTTCCCAAACGTATTTGACACTTTCCTCAAGGTAGCTAATTAGAAATCCCACTTTAGTATTCTACCAAACACATTTAGGTAATTCTGATCCAATCACTTGGTACCCAGTATCATGTGGACCAGGAACTTTTTTTAAGACAATAGGAAAGTCTCAGAAACCTAGAGTTTAAGCAACACACTTCTGAATAATCCCTGAGTCAAAAAAAAAAGTCTCAAAGGAAATTTTTTCTTTATCCTGACCTTTAGAAAATTCACCAGACATGTTTATCAATAATTGCTATTTCCAGGGAATTCCCTGGCAGTCCAGTGGTTGGGACTTGACTCTTTCACTGCAGGGGGCCCGGGTTCCATCCCTGGTCCGGGACCTAGGATCCGGCAAGCCGCACAGCGCAGCAAAAAAAAAACAAATTTTTTAAATAAATAATAATTGCTATTTCCATAATACCCAGTTCAGTCATTTTGCCTGAATTGTGGTAAACTCTCACAATCCATTGGCCTGGAGTTGTTTTGTTTTGTTTTTGATGCAAGTTTTCTTCTTACATTGTTTCTGCATGCATGAATTATTATTTATCTGCTTTCTTCCCTCTAGTCAGTTTTATCATATTTTTTCCTCTGTGTTCTTAGAGAATATTGTCCTTTAACTCAGTAAATCTGAGTAGGGGAGGGAGGTTTGCAATCAGTAATGTGATTCTCTGCACACAATGAAAGTTTACATTACTATCTGCATCTTAGCCAGTTCCCCTTTTATCCCACCTGGCAACTTCATAGTGTACTGAAAGAGCCACCTGAGATAATGCAGATAATGCCCCTAGCATGGCATCCAGAACAGCAAACATGCAACAAAGGTTAGTTACTGTGGTAGCCATTATTCCCATTTATATAAATAGTTGAGTACCCACAAAAGAACTAAAGTAATGCTTTTGCAATAAAAAGGAGAGTATGCAAAACTAGATATAAAAAGTCATAAATGGATTCTTCCAGTAGACAAAAAAAAAAATGATAGTCATTACGTTTCTTTACATTATTTAGGTAGTAAAAACAATATGCAGAAAAAATAATAAGAGGCAGGTGCAAGAATCACCATCCATCAACATTTCTGGAATGTCCAAGGTCAGGGCACTCCTCTAACATCTGCTCAACCCCCTACACTTTGTTCTCCTGTGATATCCAGATAGTAAATAGTAGGTTACTTTGGCTCTAGCTTGCTGTTCATACCAGGAATAAATGATCAGAGAACTCTAGCTTTAAAAAATAGTTACTCGAAAGAAAGAAAAAAAGAAAGAAAGAAAGGGAGAGAGAAAGAAAGAAAGAAAGAAAGAAAGAAAGAAAGAAAGAAAGAAAGAAAGAAAGAAAGAAAGAAAGAAAGAAAGAGAGAAAACCATACCATAAGAAAACTGTTTTTCACAGCCACATAACTGCAGCAATAGAGCAGTAATGGCTACTAAATACTACCCTAATCCTACAAGTGAACAGATTATTGAAAATTTCAAAGTGGCAGCTTTGATTTGAAGATTCACCTCATTGACTATCTAATTCATTCCTAATGACATAATCATTGGTGAACAGTAAACGCAATTCAGAGGGTCACAACTCTCCTATTAGTCATTAGCTTTTAAATCCAGAGTGCTGCTTTACTACTGAGCCTTGTATTTCACTATGTAAAAGAAGAAGAAGGTATCCCCATTTCCTAGGTGATGATTGTTAAAGGGCTGCCACAAACTGCACATGGTTATTATAGCTCAAATAGAGAGCTGCTGGAGACATACAACAAAACACATTTAAATCTATTCTGCAAAAAAAAAAAAATTCACAAATAAAAGTCAGCTAGAGAGAAATTAATTACCTTATTATGTTCCACAAGGAAAACAAGTGTTAGATACCCTGCTGCATTGTTTGTGGTAAGCAATCAATATTTTACTGTCTAACCATATTTAACTTTACGTGTATATCTAAATCCCTTTCTACTAAGAATTCTAATACAATACTCTAAGCATAACTCATGGCCATATTCAGGTAAATTAAAGATTCCCTGAAATACACCACACGAAGGAAGTCATATTTCATCCACATCTGTTTCTCTTATTCATTACCTAAGCCTTCAACCCCCCAATTCTCTCCATGGTTCTTTATTAATTTAAACAAAATATGTTCAACTGGACTTTTCTTCATAAGGCATAAATCTGTACACTTACCTATCATAGACCATTAACAAAGACCAAAAATTTTTATATAGTGAGCACTATAACAAAATAGTTTTCTAAACTGTTACGTGATTAATTAGAGGATTGTACTTGCTTGTACCAAGCATCTTTGAAAGGTTTGCTTTAGATTCAACGGCCTGTAGCTCAAATATTGATCTGTTTCCTGGATTCTGAAGATGGATGGGACAAGACCATAATGTTTGGGTTTGCAATAGTTAACCTGAAAACCTTTCATAGGTGCCTGAGAAATTGTTGTGTGGTAAATATCAAGAGCTCTTTAACCACAGGGAATGTTTTCATACCTACTATTGTATGGGGTTTTTTCTTATTTGAAATTTGTTATCAATGCCTCCATATTTCAAAATCCAAGATAGGGAATAATGTTTTTTAAAAAGAGATAGTGGTAAATAGAAAAATTGGATAAGGATGATGTTGGTTTTATTCCTGTGTGTATATTAATGTGATGAGTCGTAGGAGAGGGGAGGAGGGGAAACCTGTCTTTTTGTGCCAGCTTGAAACTCCTGGACTTGATTTATTTTATTTTACTGTTTATAAGATTAAAGGATAATGTTCATTTGACTTTACACTTAATGTTTAAATTTAATAAATGTTTTCATCTCCATGTCCATATGACTGCTACTTCCTTTTCTCTAAGTTTCAAATGTGAATATTCCCTTACTGCATATTTCTCAGTAGACTCTAAAATCTATACTAATACTGGGTATTTCCAAGGGCCATCAACAAGGCCTTAGAGGAAATAATGGGTCAATAGCCTTTAACATATCCATCCCAATGTTCACAGAACCCTGTCCTCACAGAACCTCATCTGGAAAGACAGCAAAGAAGTAAAAGGAAAGGTTTCCATCTAATGGGGTGGAGTGGAATCAGTACCCCTATATGAATGCATTCATTAATCCAATTACGTTTATAAAAATGAACAAGTTGTTTGATAGGTGGATCGTATAGCTTTGAGCAATGTCCTCATATATATTAATGGTAGTATTTTGTAACCCACAGAGGCAAAGACGGGCCTATTCACCAATGGAAAGCTCTTTTGCAGATTTTTTCCCAAGGGCATTAAGTTCTCAATCTAGTGCCTTTTCAAAAAGAAAAATTTCAATGAAGATATTTTTATTAGAGGGGTTAGGGAGAAATGTGGAAGTTTTGCCAGAGCAAAATGTTACTCCTTTTTTCCCATGCCTCAGAAAAAAAAAAAAATACAGGAGATTCCTTAAAAAACTAAAAATAGAAGTATCATATGACCCAGCAATCCCACTACTGGGCATATACCCTGAGAAAACCATAATTCAAAAAGAGTCACGTACCAAAATGTTCATTGCAGCTCTATTTACAATAGCCAGGACATGGAAGCAACCTAAGTGTCCATCAACAGATGAATGGATAAAGAAGATGTGGCACATATATACAATGGAGTATTACTCAGCCATAAAAAGAAATGAAAGTGAGTTATTTGTAGTGAGGTGGATGGACCTAGAGTCTGTCATACAGAGTGAAGTAAGTCAGAAAGAGAAAAACAAACACCGTATGCTAACTCATATATATATGGAATCTAAAAAAAAAAAAAAAAAGGTCATGAAGAACGTAGGGGCAAGACGGGAATAAAGACACAGACCTACTAGAGAATACACTTGAGGATACGGGGAGGGGGAAGGGTAAGCTGGGACAAAGTGAGAGAGAGGCATGGACATATATACACTACCAAAAGTGAAATAGATAGCTAGTGGGAAGTAGCCGCATTGCACAGGGAGATCAGCTCGGTGCTTTGTGGCCACCTAAAGGGGTGGGATAGGGAGGGTGGGAGGGAGGGAGATGCAAGAGGGAAGAGATATGGGGACATATGTATATGTATTCACTTAGTTATAAACAGAAACTAACGCACCATTGTAAAGCAAATATGCTCCAATAAAGATGTTAAAAAAAATAATACAGTGAAGATTATGCCAAAAGCCTTCAGGAACAATTCAACCTCCAACGGAACCTGGGAAGCACTTGCAAATAATCAGATTTTATAATGTAAAAATAACTGCAACATATTATGTGAAACTAAGTTCTTCTGAAGTCTCGATTAATCTAAAGTTCTTAGGAAGGAAGTGACTCACCAGCACTGTCATCTCATGATATTGGAAATGATTTCTCAATCTTTCAGCCTTTATTTACAGTAAATACTTATTTGTTTGCAACACTTCAACAATGAAGATCGTGAATAAGAGAGAATACATATGTTAGATTGGACGGTCTCATCGTTCATTGCCCAAAAAGACCTCTAACAACTGACCACATTCTATGGATTTCAACTAAAATCCACACCTCGCAATATAACTCTCTTTCTCTCTTATGGCTCCCTAATCTGTATGTAATGGCAGCTCTTAATTTCCTCACTTTGAATAAATCCAATTAACTTTGACCATTTTTCCTGTCCTGCCTGGTTTAATTCCATCTTGCCAGTAAGTGAGACCCAGAAAATGCCAGAAAAGTCATGATAAATCCCAAGAAATTCCCAGATAGTATTTTAACAAATTTAACATGAGATGCAGCTCATTTTCATCATGTTCATAAAGCTCAATAAAAGAATGTCACACCACAGTCAAAATTTTATCAGTAGGGTATAACTTCAGTGCTCCATCTAGATTCCCATAGATCTCTCAGGAGCTTGTTTTGGAGAACTTCCTTCAAGCCACTGGACACACTCTTGTGCATTCTAATGACTGAGAGATTCGGGAGTATGAAAGTCCAGCTTCCTTGCCATAGGTTTGGAAAAACTGCATTTGTAAAACAAGAATTGATTGTCATAAAAAGGAGCAAAGATAGACTTTGGCAATTAAAACTACAATTGTCATAATAAATTTGACAGAAAAGATGAAAATAAAGAAGAGTAGATCTCTCAAAACACTGAGGAGAATTACAAAGAAATGGAAAATATATGGGGGGATCAATTGAAGAGATTCATGAACAAGATACAAGAAGAAACTAAGAAAATGAAGTGAAAAAATAGTTGGAGACAAATTTCCTGAGCTGAGAAAAGACAGAGCCTATGAGACTGAAGGCAACCACAAAGTGCCTAACAGGATGAACTTAGGAAGACTCATCCTTAATGATACCTTAATGAGATTTCAGACTACTGAAGATAATACAAAGATCCAAAATTGGCCACCAAAGAAGAACAGGTTACCTGTGAAGGAAGGAGAATCATAGAGACATCAGATTTCTCATCAGCAACATTAGCTGCTAGAAGATGATGGAATCATCCTTTAAAGTTATGAGTAGAAATTATTTTGAACCAAAAATTCTATTTCATAGCAAAATCCTGCATTTTTAGACAAAAAGTTTATCTCCACTAATCCTTTGTAAAAAGTAACTTGAGGCTGTAAACAGAAATACGAGGGAGACATAGAATCTAAGAAATATTATTTCTAGGACTTGCCTGGCAGTCCAGTGGTTAAGACTCTGCACTCCCAATACAGGGGGCACAGGTTCAATCCCTGGTCGGGGAAGATCCCGAAAGCTGCGTGGCATGGCCAAAAAAAAGAAATATTTCTAAAGCAGGAGTTCAATGAAAACATGTCCCAGGAGGAGAGCTGTGCAACAGAACTAGGAAACAATTGTTCCAAAATAGAATGCGAAGTGAGGGAATCCAAGAAAATTATGTCTAAGAAAAAAGTGTAGGGATTTCCCTGGTGGTCCAGTGGCTAAGACTCCATGCTCCCAATGCAGGGGCCCCAGGTTTGATTCCTGTTCAGGGAACTAGATCCCACATGCTGCAACTAAAAGATCCCACATGCCACAACAAAGAACCCGCATGCCACAACAAAGATCCTGTGTGACGCAACTAAGACCTGACGCAGCCAAATAAATAAATAAATTTATTTTAAATTTTTTTTAAAAAGAAAAAAGTGTATCCCATTCCATTCATTTTTTTAAAAATTTTTATTGGAGTATAGTTGATTTACAATGTTGTGTTAGTTTTAGGTGTACAGCAAAGTGATTCAGTTATACATGTACATATATTCATTCTTTTTCAGATTCTTTACCCATATAGGTTATTACAGAATATTGAGTTCCCTGTGCTATACAGTAGGTCCTTGTTGGTTATCTGTTTTATATATAGCAGTGTGTGTATGTTAATTCAAAGGTCCTAATTTATCCCTCTCCCCCCATGTTTCCCTTTTGGTAACCATAAGTTTGTCTTCGAAATATGTGTCTGTTTCTGTTTTGTAAATAAGTTCATTTGTATCATTTTTTAAAATTAGATTACACATAAGAGTGATATCATATATTTTTCTTTGTCTGACTTACTTCACTTAGTATGATCATCTTTAGGTCCATCCATGTTGCTGCAAATGGCATTATTTCGTTCATTTTAAGGCTGAGTAATATTCCATTGTATATATGTACCACATCTTCTTTATCCATTCCTTCGTCAATGCCATTCCACTCTTTTTTTTTTTTAATTTTATTTATTTTTGGATGCGTTGGGTCTTCGTTGCTGCATGTGGGCTTTCTCCAGTTGCAGCGAGCGGGGCCTACTCTTTGCTGTGGTGCACGGGCTTCTCATTGCCTGGCTTCTCCTGTTGCGGAGCACGGGCTCTAGGCACGTGAGCTTCAGTAGTTGCAGCATGCAGGCTCAGTAGTTGTGGCTCGTGGGCTCTAGAGCTCAGGTTCAGTAGTTGTGGTGCACGGGCTTAGTTGCTCCGTGGCATGTGGGATCTTCCCGGACCAAGGCTCGAACCCATGTCCCCTGCATTGGCAGCTGGATTCTTAACCACTGAGCCACCAGGAAAGTCCCCACTCATTTTTAAATAGAGAAGCAAGTTGAGCTTAGCAGTTAGATTAAAACATATGTTTATTTTATTGTGGTGGGGAGGGGCAAAATATCAATTAGAAACTCCAAGAAAAATTAGCTGTATAAGACAAAAAATGATTTAAATATAAAAGAAACTAAAATATGGCATGATTTTGAGCAATTAAGCTGGGTAAGAACACTAAAGTGGAAGGAAAATATGTATAATGGATACTTTGGTATTCCACCTGTGCCCTTCTTCAGGGCTGACTCACCCATTCCCGCAGTTGCTGGTAATATCAAATGCTGGCTGCTCACATCTTCGTTCCTCACTGGCAATTGCCCTCAGCCTCAGAGAACTGTCTTGCTCAGGGTTACATTCTCTGTAGGACTGTCTGAAACCTTAGTTGCAACCACACTGCACATCAGCTTCTCCCGATGCCCGATCCTGCCTTCCTCACTTCTTTGTGAGTGAATCTCCCAAGAGCACTCCCTATGCAGTTCTCCATCTCAGAGCCTGTTTCCAGGGAACCCAATGGAAGACACATTGTAAAGTCACAAAGGTAAAAGGGAGAGTGGAGAATTCAGAAAACTGCACGTGATTCTCCCTCTATAACTGACACATAGCTTTCATGTGGAGAGATGGAGAGGTGAAGAGAGGAAATTAACAGAGATATGTGGAGGCCAGAGAGTAAAGAGATCTGGATGCTACACTATGGAGACTGCACGGAAAGTCAAAGCTGTATGACCCTGGGCTGTGGTGAGGAAAATGAGACACTGTCTCTGAAAATGCTTTGTGATGAGATTCAAATATAAATGATTAACAGACTTCAGCCTATGATGTCTGAGCCTGCCCGCAGGCCTGATAAACCGGGCCAACCACAAGTCTATTTACAACAAGAACTAAAAGAATCCTACCCTATGGGGAAAAGGCGTCAGATATAAAAGCTGGTCTAATGACAGTGGTTATTGGAAGAGGGCACGGTTCTGAGTTACGGAGTGTCGCTTGGATTTGTCCACCCTGCCCTCACTGCCCTCCACCCCCAGCCCCAATGAACTTTGTGGCAATGGGGGATGGAGAGAAGGAGAGAGGACAGAGGAAGAATCATGAAGGAGAAGCTATGAATAAAAACAGGAAGAAATGGGTCAGTAGAGCTCTGTAAGACAGTTGGCACAAATAGCCCTGCTTCATCATGTGACCCAAAATTGGGAGAGACATATATTATCTACTTCTGCCAGGAATACAGTGTGGCTCTGGCATCCTGAGAACTCCAAACAGCGCTATGCACAGTTGCCACCAAAGGAATCCCACACATCTGCAGCAGTGGTGCTCAGAAGAAGAGGTAGATCCCATGGAGAGCAGCTCAGCCCCGGGCCCCAGAGGCAGGGAAGTGCCCCATGATTGGAGGCCTACACAGAAGGAAGCCAGAGCAGCAGGGGGAAAAAATTGGGGCCATATGTGGTACCCAGCAGAAACCACGTGGGACTCCCAGCAATAAATGCTGGACTCTTTTCCAGAAGCAGAGGTCCTGCAATTATAGATGAGAGTCAGAGAAATCTGTGTTGCTACTGTTAATGTCATCCCATTTCAACAAGGATTTATGTAGCCTGGGGAAGCATAGTAATAATTACTATTATTATTTACCAGATAATAGCAATCTTTATAAGAAAAAAATGTCTTTCATTTCTTATTAATCACTGCCTAGCCTAATCCCCTACAAACGGGTGCTGAATAAATGTTGACTAAATGAATAAATAAATGCATGACTACTTTATTATCTCAGGTTTCCCTGAAACTGGAACATAAAAGATATTATGTTAAGGTGTAAAGAATGGCACATCAGGCTCATAATCAAAGGATGACTAGTGAATGACATCAAAGTCCACAGATTCTGGGATGTTGCAGAAGCACTGAAACTTCCATGAGTGTATCATCTGTAGTCTGAAGACTCCTCGGGAATTGATCATATTTTCCATCTGCAGTATCTCCTTGGGGTGGTAAATGTCATATGCTACTACCTCCTGGGTAAATAGCATATCATTCTCTGCGCCTGTCTAAAACTCTAAGGAGAGTTATTTGTCATCAAGTGTGTCTTTCCACTGGGCAAAAGCTGGGTCCTCAGTGTTTGCTAATCATTCAGAGTGTGTCTTGAGCTGCACCAAAACCTGGATCAGTTTCTCCTGCTCAGTAGTGGTGAGTTACAGATGCGGTCCTACCTTCTTCTTGGCATTGCCAACAGCAATGTGCTTTGACCTCTATCAATAAGAATTTAGAACACATTTCCTCCTTTTCAACTAAAATCTTTGTCCCAAGTAAAACTTCTGCCAACTAGACCTCATCTGAATGCTTCTGTGCTAGGCCCCAGGACTCATTTGGGTTTGAGCCCAATCTGTTCAGAAACCACAAGTTGAAAATAAATAAATAAATAAATATGTAGAGTATGGGGGTGTTCAAATAATTGTATGAACGAAAAATATCTTTTAAACAAAATTTTCTACATCTTTTCTTTCTTTTTTTACCTGTAACTATTTATTCCCTCCCCTTTAACACACCTTGGCAGGAATAGCCTAACGGGTTTCGTCCAATAAACATGGCTCAACCTATTTTTCTTATCAGATTTCTCTCTTCTGAAAAGTTTTCTGAAGTGAGGAACGATATTATTGCCCTCAACTGTAACATGATCTATTTCTCTGGTCTCCTTTAAGCTGTTTATCATTTGCTTCACTATTTCAGATGGAATTAATCTTCGAAAAACAGATAACACTCTAAGATGTTTTATGGCTAAAAGCTCCATCAAGACTTTTTCACAACTTGTTAATGGAACAGAAAGCAGCCAGGTAACTGCATTGCCGGTGCTGTAATAAATGCTTACTCCTGCATTCGGTAAAGCCATCAGCGTTACTTCACAGACGTTGAGGAAACCTCTTTGTTTCATAAATCATTGAAATATTTTAGGACCTTTTGCATGAGCCAGAGATATTCTCAGAGAGTTGAGCATCAATAACAATGAAACCGACATGACAACATGCAACAGCAATCCGAAACATTGTATGGGGAGTTCCAGCCTGCCTTTCATTGGAGGAATACTAAAAATAAGTACATTTCACCACCTCTCCTCCCCTAACGCAGGCGAGCACGCCACTTAGGCAACTTATTACTTCTAGGGCTAATTAAGCCTTTTTTCCTTAATAGAGACACTATAACCAGACTTAATACATGATGGAAATTTTAAATTTCAATCTACTTATACGGAATGAATCTAAAATATATAAATTAGTTGAACATATTATGCATTATCGGTGAACTCGACTTGCAATATTTTACAATGGAGGATCCTGCTCAGCGACAGCTTCTTTTTTTTAATTAATTTTTATAGGAGTATAGTTGCTGTACAATGTTGTGTTACAGCAAAGTGAATCAGTTATACGCATACATATATCCCCTCTTTTTTGGATTTCCTTCCCATTTAGGTCACCACAGAGCATTGAATAGAGTTCCCTGTGCTATACAGTAGGTTCTCATTAGTTACCTATTTTATACATAGTAGTGTAATATGTCAATCCCAATCTCCCAATTCATCCCACCCTCCCTTCCCCCCTTGGTATCCATACGTTTGTCAGAGACAGCTTCTTATTGGCAAAATAGGTAAGTCCCACCAAAAGAAATGAACTTGGTCTTTGTGAGACTCATTCTCTTTTCCAGTTGCTCAGGCCAAAACTTTTAGAATCATCCTTGATTTCTCTTTCTTTGACACCCCACATCCAACCCTGAGCAAACCCTGACAGTCCTAATTTAACATAACTGGAATCCAGCATCTCAGCACCTCCACAGTCGCCGCCTGATGTAAGCGTCTCCAAGCTGGTTTTCCAGCTTCCTCCTTCACCCCTCTATAATCTATTCTCCACCAGAAAGCAGAAGATCATTTAAAAATGTAAGTCACATCCCGTCACTCCTTGGCTTCCATCTCACTGAGAGTAAAGGCCAAAGACCGACCAAGGTTTAGAAAACCCTCCGCTGCCTTTCTGAGCTCATCCCCACCATTGGCCCTCAATTATTCACGTCTAGCCAGTCTGGCTTCCTCCTGCCCTTCACCTTCTGCTCTTGCCTGAAGAAGGTCTTTGCACTTGATATGCCCTCTGCCTAGAATCAATTTCTGCAAGATATCCATGTGGTCGGCTCTCTCAGTTGCTTCAGAACTCTGCTCAAACAGTACCTTATTGGGGAGGTTTGGCCATCATACATAAAAGAGCTCATGGACTGGATCCAATTTATGTGCCTCTGCAGATTTGTTCTGTTCCACCTGTCCCCAGGCATCACCAGTTTGCCCTGCTTCCCAGGTAGAGGAGCCCCAGTAAATGCAGTGCGTGTGATCAAAACCCTGATGTCATCTCTTACCTTTGCTGGCTGATTCAACTCTCCCTTCTGGGAGAGAGTCAGCCCTCGGCAGCTCCTGAATCCGGGGTCAACCCAGCTGGACCCATGAAGGTTCCAGCCAGCCCAGTAGCTGCCCAGAGAGGCCAGATAACACAAACCAGAAGTGAATTTGATCATTGAGAGACCAGAAATAGAAGGAAATCAACATAAGTTGCTCTCCTTCTCCCGTTTGTTCCCCCAAGTATGAAGCTCTGGGAATGTCCTGAGTGACCCACGTGTTTCTTCTGAGGCTGTGACCTGTCCAAAAATGCACCACCTTTTACTTGTTTTCCTGATTGCTCTGCTTTGCATTCCTTTCTCCCTCACCTTTACTGCTCTGAGATTGCACCTCCCAAAAGTATCAGGATGTAAGCTTTGTCTCAGGCTCTGTGTCCTAGGGAATCTAAGATATGCATACACACACGCGCGCGCGCACACACACACACACACACACACACACTCACAGAGCTATACTCCAAACCCTGATCCTGCTATATTTCTCTTCACTGCTTGTAGTCAGCTATCTTTACGTCTGTCTCCCACTGTGAAATGGAAACCGCATGAGATCACTGACTTGGTTTCTTTTGTTTGATGCAGTATTCCCAGTAGCTAGAACAGTGCCTAGCACCTATAGGCATTTAATAAAAGTTTAGAAAATAAAAAAATGAGAAGTTTGTTTGCAAGTGTGGAATTTAGCTCCAAAAACACAGAAACTAGAGAAGTTCAGGTTTTTATACGTGACCTGCCTTTTGATGTTAAAAGTCCCATCTGGAAGTTTTCCTATTCTTCTTCCTCTCCTAATTTCACCAAATCTCACTGGCCACCTCTCAACTCAAAACTTAACTTCCAAAACTCCCTTCCCCCACTTAGGCTCACTTCTGATATAACCATTTCCATAATCATACTAATCATTTTTTTTGCAATGCCCCTAGATGGGGCACATACATACCTAAGGTGTACTTTATGCATTTTACCCATTCTCACACAACTACATAATATCCTAAAGTAGATTCAGCCTGTCTTTATCCACCACACACCCCCTCATAGACATGCACAGGGACGTCCCCTCCCCACATCCAAGCCCCTCATGCTGATCCTGCATTAATAATGACTACTCATTACTGAGCGCACACGATGTGCCAGGCATGGTGGTGGACATTCGGTCCTCACAACAACCCTGAAAAGTGTGAAAATATCTTAAAACTCATTCATACTAAAATGTTTGGGACTTAACTACTGTATGTTCCCCTCAGAGTTATTTGCCTGGAGGAAGCTGACGTAGTCAACAGCAATGAAACCCTCTGTTACAAGTTCATGCATCAGGAAGCAAGGACTCCATGGGGAAAGCAAGGCTCCTTCCTTCCTTATACTCCTGAATTCACAGTCTTGTCCAAAGTAATGATTCTCTGCTTTGTAACTGTCCTGGAATTGTGTCATGAGACTATGTTCCATCTCTTTATGTCATTGAAAGCTCCTTGAGATCAGACATGGCTTTTATTTCTTAGGTGTTCCTGGAAAACTGCATTTGTCTCTTATCCTAGCCTCCCATCTCCCTCTGCTCTAGCCTGTCTGTACTTCCACCAACTGATTCATTCTCCCAGACAGTGGTCTCCAAAGTGGGAGTGCGCAGATCCAGGTAATGAACAAGATGATTTTGGGGGTTTGCAGAAACATATTTATTATGTGTCTGTACCTATGTGTGTATATATATAAATAATATATATATATATATTATATATATAATATATAGATTTTAAAAATAAAAAATTATATAAGCTTTATTACATTTCATATACATAGACTCATACTGCTGTCTTCCCCTGGTCTATATGTAAGAATGTCAAGGGCACATAACATACATGAGACACCTAAACACAGAGCAGATGACCAGGACCCTGTTGCCACTCTTGCATATTTAGTGCTTTACAGTTTAGGTATATCCAGGTAACAGTGAAGTTACAAACTATGTAACTGAGTTTTAGCTAACTCTGGGAAATGGACACCTGGCTTAAAAATTCCTGCAAAGAAGCCATCTATGGACAAGAATACCAATTTTGCAAGCTCAAATGAACAAGAAAATGGCAGCAGTAACACGTTTACCCCAGTACAGATTTTTTTTTTTTTTTATTTATTTATGGCTGTGTTGGGTCTTCGTTTCTGTGCGAGGGCTTTCTCTAGTTGTGGCAAGCGGGGGCCACTCTTCGTCACGGTGCGCAGGCCTCTCACTATCGTGGCCTCTCTTATTGCGGAGCACAGGCTGCAGACACGCAGGCTCGGTAATCGTGGCTCACGGGCCTAGTTGCTCCGCGGCACGTGGGATCTTCCCAGACCAGGGCTCGAACCCGTGTCCCCTGCATTGGCAGGCAGATTCTCAACCACTGAGCCACCAGGGAGGCCCCCAGATTCTTCATCTAACACATTATAATATAAAATCAGTGACAAGAAAGTGGCTAAAAAAATTCAAAGCTATCCAGAAGACCATTTAAAACATAGATTTACATTTATTTTCATTAACAGTGAACTTCATCCTATATATACGTATATATATATGTGTGTGTATATGTATACTGTGTGTGTATAATATCTTGACATATTGGTTAATGACTTTGATATGCATATGTAGAATTGTGCTTTGAAGTAAAAGCTAATGATAATTCGAACCAGTCACAATTCAGAAGACATTTTTTAAAATAAGCATCTGAAACAAAGAGACAAGCCGCTGCAATTTTTGGAAAGATGTTTAAATTAGGCATTACTCAATCCACTGTCTTACAAAATTTCAGGAAACATGTAATTTCCTTTTAACAGTGAGAAACAAAAGGCTATGTGCAATTACAGATATCCTTTTTTTTTTTGCTTTGGTGAGTGCTGAAATAATACATACAAAATGATATGGTACAAACCAACATGGACACCTTTGTCAGAAAATACAAGACTTTTTAACCAGATTAAAACTCTTCCAAACAAAGAATTTCAGTGGAATCTGAACCCATTTTGATAAGATGCATGGAAAACATTGCTGAAATTTTGTTTTTTCATCTTTCTATTTTATTAGATTAAAAAACACAAACAAAACCCGTAGGAACTAAGGGAAAAGATGGGGAAAGAAATACAGGAAAGGGCTGGACAAAAATCAGCGATGACAAGAGAAGCGGAAGGTGAGGGGGTGGGGGGAGACATTAAGAGCCCCAAGTCAGAGCAGGAAAGAGGTTTCTGAGGACAAGACATCGCTTCGTTTGATGACAATTTTCTGGCGCATGGCTCAGGGCCCAGAGCCTCAGAGGGGCTCAGGAGGTGATGGACCAGGTTCCCAGGGCTGAGGCAGTGGGCAGAAGCCCACAGACAGTGATGTACTTTTTGTAGGCCTCAGGGATGATCTTGAAGCTGGAGCAGTGGCATGGCGGATGTCTGTAACAGCGTCCTGGTTTAGGGCCGGGCGATGGGTCACTGGGCAGACCTCTCCAACAGGGACCTTTGGGGACCGCCCTTGGAGGAACCATTCCTCAACTGTCCCCTCATTCCTAAAATTCAAAGCTATCCAGAAGACCATTTAAAACATAGATTTACATTTATTTTCATTAACAGTGAAATTCATCCTATATATATGTATATATATGTATATATATATATATGGGTGTGTATAAGTATATGTGTGTGTGTCCCTAAAAGTGATGAAGGCACGTGGAACGCAAGCAGGAGGGATGATGGGCCCAGGGCCAGCACCGGGAGTCCCTGAAGAAGCTGTGGGAGCAGGATCAAGTCCTTTTACGTCGACTTCCTCTTCTTTAGGGCCTGGATCCCCAACAAGTGGCACTGTCACTGAATGGGAGGTGGCGATGGACCCCGGGCACTTCCGCCTCTTGGGAACCTGCTTCCTTCCGTCAGCCTCGGGCCACTCATGTGTCTCCAGTGAATGTCAGTCAAGCTCCTCTGTGACTTTGGCCTCCCCGAGCAGCTCCTCCACTCCCAGTGGGGCCTCTCTCGCCCCCGTGACCAGCCCTGCTTCTCCTGTACCTGAAGGAATGTGGTGTGTGCACAGCTGTAGATGGACACAGGAGCTTCCCACGGCCAGAGGCACTGTCCTGTAGTTCTGGCGGGAGCAGTGCCTTCTCTTCTCGGCTTTTCTGAGCGCCACCAGCCCAGGTGCTGCTGACATTTTGAGGCCTCAAGCTCTTGAGAGGCTCCTTATTCTCCTTTTTTTTAATAAATTTATTTATTTTATTTATTTTTTGGCTGCCTTGGGTCTTCGTTGCTGCCCGCGGGCTTTCTCTAGTTGCGGCGAGCGGGGGCTACTCTTCGTTGTGGTGCGCGGGCTTCTCACTGTGGTGGCTTCTCATGTTGCAGAGCACGGGTTCTAGGTGTGTGGGCTTCAGTAGTTGTGGCTCACAGGCTCAGTAGTTGTGGCACACGGGGTTAGTTGCTCCGCGACATGTGGGATCTTCCCGGACCAGGGTTCTAACCCATGTCCCCTCCATTGGCAGGCGGATTCTTAACCACTGCGCCACCAGGGAAGCCCTTCTTATCCTCCTTGATGGCAGCTCCATGCCTCCTTCTTGGCTATTCTCCATCACCGGAGTGTTCAGTCCCCTTCTCCACGTCAAAGTCAGAGTCTACTGCATCCTCTGTGTCTGACTGGTCCCCTTGGTCCTCATCATCTCCTGAGTCCTCTGTGAAACCCCATAAGCTATCCGGTAGAGTTCATCCTCCCCCCTTGCCCTCAAGAGCCCAGAGAGCTGGCGCCCTGAGGTCTTCTGAGGGCCCAGCCCCCCAAACTCCAACCGCACGTGGACCCTGCACCTCCCCCAGCCACTGCTCACACAGCATGGTCCTCGGAGCTCAGAGCCCACACCACTACCTGCAGGCCGCCGGCAGCCTGGAAATTATTTTTAAATCAAGAATTGGGACAAATTACACAGTGTTATGAGTTTGATATATAATGAAAGTATCCCTATTTCTATTTTACCAAGTCTCAGCATATGGTTTTTGCTTGGTTGTGTTTCAATTATAAAATACATGAAGAATTTCTTTTTTTTTCAAACCGTCAAAGGTAAAATATAGGCATGAGATATATTCTCAACAGTAAATTACTTCTTTAATGGTAAAGCTGTGTAAGTAATGGGGCCACTCCTTTTACCAACTGTTTTAAAGGATTTTGGCTAAGATTACTGAGGCAGATCATATGTGACATTCATTCACCCTGCTCTACACAGGCAAGCACAGAACACCATCAGTGCGGTTAATTTAAGTTTACTTTTTTTAATCTTTAAAATATGGTTGACGCTTTAGGAACAAATTGAAATGGAAAGTAACCATGAACATATTTTCTACAACGCAGAGATATGCTTATGGCAAAGTACTCAAAAGGGCTAAAAACATATATTTACAGAAAGACAAGTGTTCCAGACATGCTAAGCTTTTCTATGATGACAAGCAGGCTATCAATAACATGCTACCTATCAAGTATTTTTTAAATGACAATAACAATAACATTAATAACACAATCTGTCTCTTCAAGGTTGAAGTAATGTTTCAATAGTAAATAAGAAAGAACTACCTTTTCTTCTGAAAAAGAAGAAAAGAGAGAAACTCAGGCTACTGACAGAGCACATTGGAAAAGGATATATAGAAAGATGTCCATTGCTATGTAATTTGGATACAAAACTAGATTAGTAAATATATCATCTATTTTTTAAAATCTCATATCAGCACATTCTAAAACCTTGGAAATAAGATTTTTGTAACCAGTTTTAACTCTTCCAAACAAAGAATTTCAGTGGAATTTTGATAACAATGAAAAATGGTAAAACCTATTTATCTGTTTGCAAGAACAACTGATTGACATCAGAGAAGATAGAAACCTACTAGCCACATTTTAACAAAAGCTTTTCCATAACTGGTGAATGGAATTTATTTAAAACAGCCAATAAAGGAAATTTTTCCATTTGGATTTATGTGCCTTTGTGAGATATAGTCCTCAATTGCAAAAACCACTACAACAAAGTACTGAAAAAAAGTGAATTAAGAAAGACATTTAAATGGTTGTATCAGAAAAATTTTAAGTTTCAGAAAACAGTGAAGCATATTCAAATTTAACAGTAATCTCGGTGAGAGCAAAAAGACTTTTGTACCATTACTAATGAAAATAAAAATAAAACAATAATTGCATATTTCATCATGAGCTCAGCCTCTTTGGGTTATAATGGTATAGACTTTATGATATGCATAACAGGTATTGACACAGTAGTTTGTCTATAATTTGGAAATAAATAAATATACATACAGTGAGGATGTATACTGGATTTTTTTTTACTAATAGGGACCTGCAAATAAAACATTTTGGAAGGCCATGTGCCATATGCCAGGGCTATTCAGTGTGTTCTGTGAACCCACCACATCAGTGTGACATGTGAGATCATTGGAAATGCAAATTATGAGGCTCCATCCCAGACCTACTGAATCAGAATCTTTGGGTAGGGGGTCAGGAATATGTGTTTTAACAAAACCTTCAAGTGATTCTCTGATGCACATCAGATCTGTTCAGGATCTTGCTCTTTCAGAGCTGCCTGTTGGATACTAAATTAAGGCCAAACTTCTCACCATATCATTCAAAGCCTCTCCAAATCCAGCCAAGCCTCCTTTAACAGTCTATTTCCATGACCCCCCACCATGTTGGATGTCCCAGGTGTTCTTGGGTGCCCCCTTCTTCCCTCCTCTCTGCCTCGTTTATGTTCTTTTCTTCACTGGATTCATACCAGCCCTTTTATGTCTGCTTAACCAAAATCTCCACAACCTTCAATACCTGCCTCAAAAGTAACCTATTCTAAGAAGATTTGCATGATTTTAGAAGAAGGGGGAAAAAACTTACCTGCATGTTCTCTCTCCCTTTTTTTTTTAATGCCCAGAGCATCTTGTTTGTTTATTTGCCCTGGCACTGACTGTGTTGCATCATGCATTATAGTCATGCAGGCACTTATCTCATTCCCTCTGTAGATTGCAGGCTCCTTGAGAGAGAGACTTTATTCATCTTCCTTTATCCCCTAGTTTAGCACAGTCCTAGCAGACTCTCAATAGTTTGCTAAAGAGTCGAAATAAAGTCCCATAACTGAGCTCTGCCCACACCGTGGGCTTCCTTCATCATGCTGTTGGGGACATTGCCTCACCATGGAGAACCTGGATTTCCCATGGACTTTTCTGTATACACTGACTGTCTCTTGCCCTCATGTTGCATTTCTGAGCTGGAAGAGCCTTCCTTCTCACTTAGTCATGACTGGAGCTCAACACTGAGCCACAAATGATGATCAAAACCAAAAATGGTTATCATGTTTGAGGCTTACCAGTGTCAGACACTCTACCATGTATGACTATGTCCTTCTGCCCTGGCGATGACTCTATTTGGTGGGCATGTTACAACTCCCATTTTACCAGGTGAGGAGACTAAGATGTGGAGACGCTAAGGATTAAGTAACTGACTCAAGGTCACAGGGCTAACAGAGAGGTAGAGCCAGGACTGGAATCCAGGTTGGCCGGCTCCAGAGCCTTCAGAGTTAACCTCTCCATTACCCTACTAACCACAGAAGATAACATTGCTCCAGGGTCTTCCTTACATCATCTCCAAGTCACCAGCACTCATAACCACATGAAAAAGCCATGTGCACTAGATTCAATCTCGATGACAATATAAAAACTATGATTTTACTATAAAATTTCAACTTAAATCTAGATCAAAGATATCTAAGTTACTCTTCATTTGGGCTATAATCTCATATTCCAAAACTTAAATGCTTAAAAAGAAAGCTTTGTCTAATTTTAGATTACTAGCTCAAATAAAGCACAAAGTTAATACTACTTTTCCTCTAAAGTAATCAGTACAAAGAGTCCTTTTCTTCTTACAGTAAAATATGTCATAGAACTCGAACTAGTAGGCAATCACTATCTTTTCTTCATAAGAAAAAAAAGCCTTTGAAATATGTACCATAACCTCTGAAAAATACAATTATCTTCCCTAAGAATTGAGGCATTTTTTTTCTGACAAAAACGATGGGCAATTGATCTATAGTTCTTTTCTTCCTCAAAAAAATTATTGTATATTGTGTAATGATCATTATAATTAAAAATTAAGATGGCTTGCAATAATTTCACCATTATTTGATTCAAAATCTTTATAAAATATTGGCATTTTCCAACATTTATTTTTCCTGTCTATGTTCCACTTAAGGCCAAATTTTCAAACCCAGCTGCCAAACTACACATATAATTACTGCATTTGCGCACAAAAATGTGATAATTGCTTACACAATTTCAGAGGCCAGCTTGAGGCTCCTTTCCAAATTTGTTTTACATGTACAGTGTGGTGTATGTAGTTTTATATGAAAATGGGGGAAAGTAGAATTCATGTTTTGTCTGGGTGATACATGAAAATAGGTACAAAATAAAGCCTTTCTATAAATGTCTAGGTCTGTCTTCACATTTTCTCCCCATAGATCTTTATAAAAGAAAAGTCTTAAAGAGCAGCTCAAACTTGAGCTGGAGTTGGAGTCATGGCAATGGAAGGGGATGATGGCTGGTATAGCGCCGTGAACAGAACAGATGCCTATTTTGTGGGTGGTTGACATGTTGTCATGAGGTATTCATCTGTCTATGAACTGCCTCTGTCAACCTGGCTAAGAAAAGATAAAGATGATATAAGGCCCACAAATGTACAGTCAGCCAAGACAACACCAACCTCAGTAGAGCAGAGTGGCTGAGCACTGGAGACTGGGGGTTTACCCTTCCAGCTTTGCCTGATGGTTGACATAATGTTTGGCAAATATCCACCATGGACATAGCTCACAATGGGTACTCTTAGTGGAAGGTTTGGTTCAAGAGAAAGAAAAGAAACAAGATCTAGGTAGTCATACACATTAGTGAAATGATCTGAGATACTTTTGTTTCTGCACAAATAGGATAGAAAATTATGCCCAGTTCCACATAAGCTAATACCTAGGCTCAAAAAATGTACTTGCCAAGCTGAAGGACTATGAATCTGATCTCTGACTAGCAGACATCTGACTGTGGAACTTACCAGAAGCAATTAGGCCAGAAGTCCACTAAACAATGAAGGAAGCTCTACTGTCAAAGAAACCCTCAGAAAGATCATCCTCCCCAAGGCCCACCTGAAATCATCATAACATGTCTTGAGCACTTGATGTACGTGAAGCAATGTTCTAAGCATTTTGCATGCATTCATTCCCTCTTTACATGCTTACTAATCCTAAAAGACGAGGACTATTATTAACCTCATTTTGCATCTGAGGAGACTGAAGCGCAAAGAGTTTAAGAAATTTGCCCAAGTTCAGACAATTAGAAAGTAGAAAAGCCAGTTATTAGAACCCAGGCATTCTGACTCCAAAGCCTTTACTTTTAACCCCAATACCATGTTGCTTATCGGATAAAGCCAAGGAAAATAATGGACAAGGGATAGCCTCCCAAAGAGAAGACCCTGGGCAGCCAACATGGTCCTCCATAGAATTCACTATTAGAATACAGTTCTCACCATTTGTGTCCAGCAGGAATGATATCATTGTGGACTAATGGCTATTATGTGTTGTTTCTCATTCTTCACTTTTCCAGTTATCCTATTCTTTCTTCATCATGGGGTCTCTATGGGTTGTGTTATATATGGGTAACATATTACTACCAATAGTCTTATACCAATAGACTATGAGAAGTTTCACCCAGATGTGATGGAGTGGACCCCACATCACCCAAAAAATCAAAACTTGGAGCTAATGCACCAAATCTTTGGATTGTCTCTAGCGGGGAAACATGGATGTTTCTGAGAAGATGAATGGAAAGAAGGGTATGCATGGGTGCTGGGTAGCCAGTGGACATTCACTGATAACTTAACCAGGATCCACTCCCCCTTTCCAGGTTCATGGGCTCCTCATACCATTCATGGGCTTTGGGAGCCATAAATTTCATCCCCAGTCACAGAAGTGAGTGAGTCCTGATTAATGCCCAAATCAGAACAATCCCACTCCACCTCCACATCAACCTGGACATGACAATTGGTTTAGGAACGATCAGTAATCCAGCTGTAAACCAATCAGTACGTAGCATTGATTCACCATCATTGGTTCAGTTCAGTCCAAACAATGCAAAGAACAAGGTTTTTGCTCACTGGTTAGGGGTAAAGGTACCTTCTCCTCTATCCGGATGTGAAAGTGGAAACATGTCACCTTGATGACCACTGGCAGCCACCTTACAACCACAAAGAAAGTCAGTCATGGAATAAAGCTAGAACTGGATAGTAGAGTGAAAGAGGGAAGAAAAAACACTAAAACTAGGTATTTGATAGTATCACTGAACTGGATCAACCAATAGTGAAACTCACCCAACCCCTGAACTTCCAATTACATGAGCCAATAAGTCTCCTTTTCTACTTAAGCCAGTCTGAGTTTTGTTTTCTGCTAATTGATGTATCTTCTAAGGTTATTTGCATAGTTTTCAGAAATAATAGCCTAGAAAGATCTGATTTCTCTGTAGCCTCCTAAGAAGTTTAGGCTGATACCTGGAATATCTGCTCCAATTCCAGTGGTGCAGACTTCTTGTACCATGAAATTCAACAAGTTCTAACTGGTTTAGGAGGCTCTAAGGCAGTGTACAGCAGTGGAAAACACATAGGACTTGGTTGAGCTCAAATCCCAGCTCTTTCACTTACTAGTTGGATCAGGTGACCATATAATTTATTATCCAAATCAGGATATTTGTGAGTAAAAGGGAGTGCTTAAATAATGTCTCTGGAAAGCAGTCATAAACTGGAATAGTGCCAGGAAAATAGATGCGAACTGTCCATCTACATCTGGGTTGCTTTGGACAAATCTTTGAGTGCCAATGCACATATCTGTAAAATGGGGCTAACGGTATTTGTCTCTCATGGTTGTTAGAGGATTCAAGTAGATACGACACATAATAGGTGTTGGGAGACAATTAAAAGACCATCGCACTTTTTTATTCTAAATGCTTCTATACTGATAATTGTTAAAAAAAAAATTACTCATGGGAATTCCCTGGTGGTCCAGTGGTTAGGACTCGGGGCTTTCACTGCCGGGGCCTGGGTTCAATCCCTGGTCAGGGAACCAAGATCCCGCAAGCCACTCGGCACGACCCTAATTAATTAATTAATTAATTAATTAATTAATTAAACATATTCACATATTTACTGGGTGATTTTAGAGATTTTTCTTTAGACTATAAATATTAATGAAAAGAAGTGAATACAAATAAGAATCTATGGCTTCCCTGGTAGCGCATTGGTTGAGAATCTGCCTGCCAATGCAGGGGACACGGGTTCGAGCCCTGGTCTGGGAAGATCCCACATGCCACGGAGCAACTGGGCCCGTGAGCCACAATTACTGAGCCTGCGCGTCTGGAGCCTGTGGTCCGCAACAAGAGAGGCCGCGACAGTGACAGGCCCCACGTACCGCGATGAAGAGTGGCCCCCGCTTGCCACAATTAGAGAAAGCCCTCGCACAGAAACGAAGACCCAACACAGCCATAAATAAATAAATAAACAAATACTTTTTAAAAAAATGCAATTTAGAAAGCGCCTTTAGAAAAAAAAAAAGAATCTATGAAAACCTCACGAACTTTAATAACATGAAAACCAGGGCCAATTTTGCACATAGGTATGGTAGGTTACCACCCTTTAGACAACTTTCAGGGGTGCAGGAAAATTCCCCTTCCTCCCAATAAACTTTTTTTGGTGATGCCTAAAATTCTCCAACTATTGAAAATGATTGGTCCTTACATTTCTACAGCACGCAACAGTTTAGACTTTGCTATAGCATGAACTTACAAAGTAATCAGTCAGTCTCATAGCAGTGACCGTAGAGCTGGGAGCAAGCTCCTAAAGAAGCGACAACACAGGTTACCCTGTCTTGAGTTTTTTCACCCTCTTCCCAATATGCCCAATCCTGAACATTGCGGTCCTACAGACATTCAAAGGATTTTGTCATTCTTATCCATTCTATCGTCAATCCAAACTTTTCCTTGCTAGCATGTGAATGGATCTTACAAAGTCAAAAGAATTATTTTTCAGCACCCTCATTTGATCTTTACATCATGAATTTGAGGTCACATCAGTGTTAGCAAGACACTTCTCTGAGGCCTGAATGCGGAACATGTATCAGTCAGAATCTACTCCGAAGGCAAAAACGACACCAGTTATTCAAACAGAAATTTTAATATATTTGTTAACTGACTAAAAGTTAGAAAGAACTCTAAGGTGTCTTGGAGGTAACAACTTCGGGAAACAGCTACTGCCCCTAGGACTGAGGGAATAAAGAGAAGAGACTGAAATTATTAAAACTCAAATTATTAAAACTGACTTCGAAAAGGGGCTCCGTGGAATTGAAGCTCAGGCCTCGGAGGAGGGGGCACTGCTCACCCGTTCCTGGTGTCCCTGAGTTCAGAGGAGGGTCCTGGTGGCTGGGACCCAGACTTCTGAGGAGGGCACTCCAGCCAAGTGGCTCTGGCATCTCTGAAAAGAGCACAGTGAAGGTTTTACAAGTGCTAGAGAAACGTCAAACTAGATTCCGATGCTGCTCTAGGAAGGAATTGCCCCTACTTGGGTGAACAAGCATGGCTGGGGTTACAGTCACAGGAACAGGAAGGACCTTGCAGTCTTCCTCTAGTGCCCCCTATTGACAGAGCCTACATGCAGTCAGTTTACAAAGCCACATGTGTTTTGCAGAGCCCCAGCTTCAGGATCACAAAGCAAAGGACAGGTTTGGAGCTTAGAGATAATACCTTAATGACTAACACAGAACAGCAAATTTTTACTGTGTGGAGGAGGAACCCATAATCTGACTCTCAGGATAAAAATACCCAGCTCCTACAAGACATTTCCCATGCCTTCTACACCACCACCAATGAAAGTATTTTGAAAACTAGTAAGTATCATTGAAAGAAAAGTGCTATAGTTATTATTTCTTCTGGAAGACAGATCTGAATAGGCAATCCCTAACAGTTTGGATATCAAGAGCTGACTTGTTGACATCTTAGTGACCATTTTTGTCATACGAACTATTACCAGCCAGAGACATCATAGTATTTCTGTTCCTACAGAAATTGTGAGGATGCTGTTTTCCCCAAGAAGCATCTTAGACATTGTGATTATTCTCCGTAGATATTCATGGAGACATGATTCGAATATCTCTATTTTCTCAGGGAGCTGAAGGAGAGAATATTGATTATGGAATATTCTGAAAGGCACACAGTGTGTATAAAGCTAATAAAAAGGCACATTGAGGTCATGGTAGAATTTTCAAAGAGGTAATGATCATGGCTTCACTGTGCCTACCTGTTTGGCAATTCTTCTTTTGTATGAAGTGTTATTTATTATATTGTCTAGGTCTTTGTTGGCTGAGTTTGGACAGATTTAACAAGACAGGAAAATCTGTATTCTTATACCAATTTTTGACAACCTTAATAGACATAAAATCCCTTCTGATGTCTTTCCTGGGGCAGTACAATGAATGGCCAACCACGAACGTGTTCAGAAACTTCCTTTAATTGGCAAATTGGAAGACTGGCCTTAGACCAGTGCTTTGAACTCCAGTATTCCTAAAAGAGACCTAAAAGATACATATAACTTGAACACAGTTTGTTCTGGGAATCCCCTTCCAGATAAATGGGGGCAGAGCAGGGCAGAGAAGGAGAATGACAATTGTCTTAGGCTTTCAAAGGCCTTAAAGAGCCATAAAAGTTAGACAAAAAGACAAGTAAGAGGCAAGCTCTAAGGGTTAATCTAAACCCCTCCCCAGAATGGAGGGATAACGTCATGTGGTAAACGCAGCTCCAGCACTTAGCAGTCATATCATATCATATCAAATCATATCCTACGTATGAGTAGTTCACAGAATGGAAACATATAATAAATGTCTGAAAATTAAGATGTTTTCATCACAGCCACTGCCTAAATGGCTCATGTTCGGTTGAGAGGTCACTAAAAATAACATAATAATTTAAAATGTGGTCTCTGGAGCCATGCTGTCTAAATGCAAAACAAGGTACCTCTTATTAATTAGCTACACAATCATAGGCAAGTTACTTAACTACCTGTGCCTCAGGCTCTCATCTGTAAAATGAGGACAATAATATACCTACCTAAAATTAATTGGGGTAAATAAAGTGTCACCATAATACAATGGCTTAAAGATTATAGATATATTATTAATATTATATTCACTGTGCTCTTCTAACTAACCATGTTTCCATCTTTATATTGGCTGCCAGGGAACTCAGAGTCAAATTTATAATACTCTCTCAGCAACTACATAGTAATGACATAAGCATTTGTGTCATAACCAAATCTTTATCAGAATTCCATTCCCACTTTTACTCTTTACTTAATTTTCCAATCTCTGTATGTTTTTTTCCTGTATTGTTATAAATATCTTTATAGGTGTCCTCAGAATCATTTTGAAACACACACACACATGCATGCAAAAGTAAATATTTTTATCTTTTTAAAGTTGTCCTCAGACTCCTTTTGTAACAATAAAGCATAAATTAAGTGATAGTGTTTTCCCAGACAAGACTATGAATTCCTCAAACACAAAGGGCGCATTTATCTGACTAGCAAACATTCAAAAGTATGATAACACTCTCTATTGGTAAGGCTGAGGGAAAACAGGCAATTCAGTAATAGTTATCAAAATCACAAATTCATGAAACTACTGACCCAGCATTTTCTCATCTAGGCGTTTATCCTACAGATATACTAGTACCCAGATAAAATGACATATGTACAAAGTTACTCACTTCAGCCTTATTTCTAACAACAAGAGACTGGAAACAAAATAAATATCCATCAATAAACAGCTGGGTAAAAAATTTATTTATTTCACTTCTCAAACATTTGTATAGATCTTTGGAATGCTCACAGTCTTGGACACTCAGCCTATGATGTCTGGTGATTAAATTGATCGGAACAGAGCCAGTAAGCATCAATCTTCATCCTACTTTACCACAATGCCTTATATTGCCAGGCCAGTTTTTTGCTGCCTATAAGGGTCATTGAGGGTAAATGAATTCCTAGTACACAGATAGCCCATTGTTTTCATTTATGCATTCAGTCTCATATATTGCTTGTAGGAATGTAAGTTAAACTCTTACAGAAGGCACTGGTGCATTATATTCCAATGCAGAACCTTAGAAAGAGACTTGGGCTGCTAAGAGACTTGGCCAGACACTCTGTCTTTCTTCCAATATCTGAGCATTTTACATAACACAATCAAAAATAACGACCACCACAACACTCTACACACTGTGATAAACCAAAACCAATAGGCTCATTGTATTAGTTTTCTATTGCTGCATAACAAATTACCCCCAAACTTAGCAGCTTAAAACAATAAACACTTATCCTCTCACATAGTTTCTTGGGTCAGAGATCCAGGAGGGGCTTAGATGAGTGGTTCAGCATCAGGGTCTCTCATGAGGTTGCAGTTAATGTCGTCGAGGGCTGCAGTCATCTGAAGGCTTAACTGAGGCGGGAGGATCTGCCTTCAAGGTGGCTCACTCATGCCCGACAAGTTAGTGCTGGTAGGAGGTCTCAGTTTCTCACCACATGGACCCTCCCATAGGGGTTCCTTGAGTGTCCCCATGACACGACAGCTGGCTTCCCCCAGAGAAAGTGATCCAAGAACAAGCAAGGTGGAAGTTGCAATGCCTTTAATGACTTCATTTCGAAAGCTACACACCATCTCTTCTCCCACATCCTGTTCTTTAGAAGCAATTCAATGTCTGGCCCACAATCAAGTAAAGAAGAATTAGGCTCTCCCTTTTGAAGGGATAGTTCCAAAGAATTTGTAGACCTATTTTAAAACCATCAAGATCATCTCGTATGCTTCTAGTCCCCCAAATAAAAAATCCTTGAGTATTTCCTGTAAACTCTGCAACAAAAACAATTTATCCCCGACTTTGGCTAAGCTGGTGTCTGAAGATGTATCATGACCTTGGTGGATATGATAATCATGTGAGCAAGTTGCTGTTTTCACCATGAATAGATTAATTTTCCAGTTTTTCCTTAAATACTAGTTATGTTTTTGATAGACCAATGAGTCTTTCTGAAGTCTGGCTCCTTTGCACTCTTTGCAAGTGAATTTCTCTAAATACCTCTGAGCATCTCTTTGATAATGTCTGAGTAGGACCTCCTACCTTACTCTCTTCCATCCAACCTCACAGAGGAAGAATATTGTAGAAAAATGGGCAATAAACTTGCCCAAGCAAGATCAGAGAGCAGCAGGAGCACACCAAGGGGGAATCATCATGTGTTTCTACTTGCTGTCCTACACTTCTGCCATTGCTGTGAGAAACACTTTCCCCAGGTAGGTCCTGCTCCATCAGCCTGGGTCCCAGAATGAAAATGCATTGAACAGAGCCATCCCAGGAATCTGCAGACCTGAAGCATGAAGCAGAGAAGTCCAGCCAACACTCAGACTCTTGAAGAAAAATAAATATTTATTTTAAGACATCATATTTTGATATAATTTGTTAGGCAGCATAAGCTAGCTGATACACCCAGTTTTATTGAAATGGCCACTCCCACACCAATCATCTGTGACCAGCAAGTGTGACCGTGAAAGAAAACTACATCTTCTGCACATGTTTGAAAGAGAAGGGGGAAATTGTTCTCCGAAGAAGGTTTTGGCAGGGAGTGGGGAGAGTGCCAGGCACACAGATCAATAGAGATGCACCAGAGTCTGGAATTCCCTAACCTCCATCTGTGTTCTCATTCTTTTATTCAACAAGCATTCTATCCAGTGAATTCTTTATTTTTTTTTTTCTCACTTAAAACTCTTCTGCTACATTTAACAAAAATGCCTTTCTTGAGTTGGTGTGATTCAAAAGAAGACTGAGAAAGAAGAAGACTGGTTTCAAGCAAAGGCTCAGCAGCATGCATGGGAAAGTGGAACCAAGAGGTGAGGTGTATGTTGGAGAGGATAGAAACCAAAGAGGCTGGGGTAAGTGATGGATTGTATGCAAACACCTGACCCTGACCCAAGGAAGTACACGTGTGGCTGGTCTAGTCTTTCTCGCCTCGGCTGCATCCTGGGGAGCACACTGGCAGGGTTCTTTGAGGAAGAGTGTTGGCGAAGCCATTGAAAATGGTGCCGGGAGAAAGCCAGAGAACGGAGAGGCACAAAATGACAGCCATCGTGGCATTTTCCCTTGTTCCTATAAACCACATTTCTGTCATTCCTTCTTTCTTGCCCCGCACACCACCGCCAACAGAAGTACTTGGAAGTTACAAAATGAATATTTGAAGCCCCCATTAGTGCTATCCCTCAGTTATTAGAGTAGCTTGTTCTTTAAACTAGAACTTTCCTGTAACATATCCCTGATCATTTGGGGCTTTGATTCCTCTATTTGAAGGGTGTCACATGTCCTGTCAAAATAACTTCTTATAGCTCCCTAACAACTGTGGGTGGCCTGTGATCACCTTGTCAAAGTGTCTTTTACACCCAGAGCTGGTTGCCAGATTCCACGTGACTTACTTGCTGGCTCCCCCTCCCTACAACTTATGCTCCAAATATCATCTCCTTCTTCGTTTTTTTGTTTGTTTGTTTTTGTATTGTTTGTTTGTTTGTTTGTTTTGCTGGCAGTTGCTGGGGCCGAACAGCAATTTGCAGTTATTTATGCAGCTTAAACCCTATTGTCAACATCCTTATCCTCAATACACAACCATTCCAGGGGTGTGAGCTGAGCTTTTCAGGTGTCACCATGAGACGGGGAGGGAGATGGGCTGAGGTTCACAGAAGCAAGGCTTCCTGGGGTCCTCAGCCAAAGCACATATTGTTGCCGAGCTGCTTTTTCTCCTTCTCACCTCTATTTGGGGTGGATTTTCATTTGGAATTATAAACAGATCACAGCTTGCTGTTTGTTTGCTATTGTCAGGTCAGACCCAGCACTCAGGGAGAGGGTGGTATCACGGAATTTTCTTGGCCATTTAACAGGGAGGATGGAATTTGCCTGCATTTGTATAGCTCCTTCTCTCCCGGACTCTCAAAGGCCTCCTCAAACAGAACTTAATCCTCTCCAACATCAGGTGTGGATGGAACATTGTCCCCTTCCTGCCTCAAGCCCATTTCAGAGGGTATAGTTCAAGGAGAACAGGTGAAAGCAAATAGGAGGAGGGGGATGAAGGCTGACACTTCCTTAGAGAACCGCAGGTGTGGCCTTTGCGCCGCTTACACAGAAGTCCCCCTGGGTGGACATCTTTCCAAAAGGCATGCTTCCGTCTACACTGATGCAGTCCCGTGCCAGGACACAGCTCGGTGAGTAGACTATGAACTGGATTAGGCACCCTCGTCCCCTCAGCCAAGCATTTTTGTACATGGCACAACTGTACAGGTCAGCCCTGAGTTCTTACACCCAATGAAGTGAATTAGGTTTTTGTACTTAGGGTGAGAATTTTGTCCCAGAAATTCACTATATCCCCATTACACTGTTGACCAATTGAAGAGACCATCAGTGCCTTAACATCTAAGTTGAAAATTACTGTTCAGAGACCTCTAGGAGTTTTTGCAAGTGTCATCTCATTTATTCAGTAGATATTTATTATGCACTTATGTACAAAGCACAAGCCCCCTCCAGGAGCCTAAAGCTCTTTGGAAAGACCACAAAAACTGCGATAAATCACTGTCGCTGTGGTAGGCAGCTTCTGACACGGTCCCCAGTGATCCTCACCTCCTGGTATTAATGCGTTTGTGTGAGCTCCTCCCCTTGAAAATAGGCCAGACCTATGGCTAAAGGGTTCTAACACATTATAAAGAGCAGTCTATAGCAAAAGTGATGGTCTGTCGCTTCCCTGACAAGGTCACAAAAGGCTGACTTCCATCTTGCCAGCGTTCTCTCACTTGCTCACTCCGGTAGAGCAATCCACCATACTGTAGATGCTCTATGGGGAGACCCATATGGCAAAGATCCGAGGGCTCCAGCCAACGGCTTGTGAGGAACTGAGGCCTCAGTCCAACAACCCATGAAGAACTGAATTCTGCCAACAACCATGTGACTGAGCAAGGAATTGGATCCTTCCCAGTCAAGCCTTGATATTAACGCTACCTTGTGAGAGACCCCAAGCCAGACAGGACCCAGATGCCTCACCTACACAAACTGTGAAATAATGCATAAATGTTATTTTATTTGGGGGTAATTTTTCATGCAGCACAAAGCTATAATCACAGGGTGTCAGGCAGGACCGTGGTCATCTCCAGGCTCCACTTCCTTGAGTAGGGAAGGATTCACTTCCACATCCACTCACAAGATCGTTGACAGAATTCAGTTATTCAAAGGCTGTTGAACTGAGGGCCTCAGTTCCTTGCTGGCTGTTGGCTGGGGACCATCCTTAAGTCTTTACCACATTAGTCTATGGGCTAGCTCACAACATGGAAGTTGTCTCCCATCAGAGTGAGCAAAAGAGGGCAAGCAAGGCAGAAGCCACGGTCTTTTTGTACCTAATCTCAGAAGTAACATCCCATCACGTTTGCCATTTTCTATGGGTTAGAAGCCCACACTCAAGGGGATGAGATTACACAAAGACAGGAACTCCAGGACGTGGAGCTCATGGGAGGCCATCTTTGAAGCAACCCACTGCGTCTTCTCTGTCATTTCCTCACCCCATCCCTTCCCCAGGCCCTCACAAGGCCTGGGAGATTCTCTCTGCCCCACTGTCTCTCCATTCTCCCATCACCATGTTAATTTGTACACAGCCTTTGCAACTATGTAGATTTTGGCCAAGCCTCCTAATGAGCCCACCTACCTTCTTTCTACTCTCCCAACTGCTACTCAGAAAACTGATTACAATTTTCAAGACATCACATTGTATCATATAATTTTTCTATTTGAAAATGGTCACTGGTTTCCAAATTCCTCTTTTATCAGTAAAGACTTTTCTCAGTCTAACTCAATGTACTGTTCCAGTAACACTTTTCTTCCCACTCCCCTCCAACCATACAGGTATACTCATTGTCCCTAGATCACAGCCAGCCAATCTCCCTTTCCATGGCTTTGTGTGCTGTTCCCCTCCCTTAAATATTCTCCCCCTTCTCTCCAGCTATCTGAATTCTCCCCCAAATTTCATGACTCAGCTCAAGTCTGTCTCCTTGCTGAAGCTTTAAAACTTATGACAGAGTGTCTGGACATAGCTGGTCAAGTAATCTATGTGTTAGCGTAGTTTGGTTCATTCTGGAGCCAAATGGCCTCTTCCTCCTCCTGATTCTTGAATTACCCCTTACTCACTGAACCTCTGGTGTGACACTTATCACAGACTTCCATTAGTTTGCAGTTCAGTAGAAAAATAATAAGCTATCAATAGCTGCGTATTAATTGAGGGTGTGAAACAAGTTTGGAGAGAGTAGAATCTACCATCAACCTTGACCATAGTCACGATATGTTCTAGAGCTGTCCTATCAACCTTCATAGGATTCTATTGCTTATTATCCTGTTTTCAGGGATTCATCATTAGCCCAGAGACTGTACAACAATTTACATTCATAAGCATGAAATTCTTGGAGTTCTCAGACACTATTTCTTAGCTTCACCTATAATGTAGTGTAACAGTCTAACAGAAAACAAAAACTAATAATTAGTGTCACCTACTAAATACCCTAGATTATGTTGTTCTATCTAATCCTCACAACAACCCATTTTACAATAGAGAAAATGGAGACCCAGAGAAGTTAGGTAATTTGCCAAAGCTAAATTACTTTTGGTGACTGGTGAGACCAAGATTCCAACACCAATCTGACTGATTCCAAATCCCATGCAACTCCCTCTTCTGGACATCATAACTGGGAGATATGGCCTCATGCATGTTTAGGAGAGATCATATTTATTTTGCATGGTTATCGTTGGATGGAAGGCAGCCTATACCATTCTCCCTGAAATGATTTTATCGTCTTTTAGCAGCTGTGCCAATCCAATCTGTGCCTGTAGGAAAATCATCTTTCTCTACAACTCCAAATGAAATGAAGTACAGACTAGACAACCCACCAAGAAAATTTAATTGTAAAGAGGGATGGATGGTGGAATTTGATGGAATCATCCTATCCCACACCAGGTCCTCTAATGTCGTATACTTATTGGTCTTGGAAAAAAACAAATAGTTTTTTTTTTTTCCAGAAATAAGTTGCCTTCAGATCCTATCTTCTGAAAGAGCTTTTCTGGAGAGATATCAGCATAATATATTTTAAAAAACAAACACACAAATGTGATTCCCAGAAATGGAAAGGGATATAAGGTACAGCTTCATTTCAAATTAGCAAACCTTATCCCAAAGATATCTAAGGTAGTAACTGCTTGATTAGTACTCTTTCCTGGGCTCTCCAGAGCCATCCATTCAGAGACTGTCAAATGACAGTGTCTAATGTTGACATTAGCTGAGACCATCCATCTGACAAAGCTGAGGGTGCAGAAAGAGTCAGGGGGATGCTAAAACTGGATTGATCGAGATCTGGGAAACATCTGTCTGGGAACCATGAGTGTGGCCCACGGACAGAGGGGGGCAGCAGAGAGCTGCTGGAGAGGTAGGCTCATCAGGGAGCTTCCAAGGGGGCAGGTGGTTCTGGTCACCATGGAGACCTTGGCTGGAACATCCTGCCCCAGGGTCAGTAACCCAGCTGAAGAATTAGTCCTGTTGAGATTCCTGGCTGGGATTCACACATAGGACACTCCATTTTCCACACTGTGAGATCTTCATAAACCTGCCTCTGATCATGTCATTCTCCTGCTAAAAAGGCACTATAATCAATCTTCCCATTGCTTAAAACAAGTTCTCAAGCTTTAGTGTGTATCAGCATGACTTGGAGGACGTGGTAAAACATAAATCACTAGGGCCCCACTCTCAGAATTTCTGATAGGCTAGGTCTGGGACGGGACCCGAGATTTTGCATCTCTCACAAGGTCCAGGTGATACTGATGTTGCTGGCCCCCAGTGGTCCAGGGACCACACCTTCAAACCACCAGCTTAGAAGATGCTGAGCTGCCATCCCCCTCCTGTCTAATTCCTCTTGTAACCACTCACTTCCACCCTCACACACTCTGCTCTACCTGGGGACTTCCTTCAGCTCCCCAAGGGAGCTGTGGCTCCCCAC